>NW_015150692.1:570012-571009 GCF_000732505.1 Cyprinodon variegatus
GTAATCTTCCCCCTGACCCCGGCTTACGTAGTCTCGCAATGAATCCTGGGATATCCAAGAATACTGAGTTTACATCGGACCCGTCCTTCAAATCGGGCAAAAAAGAAGGACGCATTTTAAGGCCGCATAACGAAGACTCTTGGAATCTGACCAGACCTCGGCGCCGCGCTATGACGTAATCGGCCTTCGAATCCGGTCTTCTAAGGATGCGTCCTAGGTTTTCGAACAGAGCCGTTGTGTGAGTTTGTTTACTGGCCAGTGTTCATGTTTTGTCTAAAATAATGGTGAATGGAACAGGAACTGAAAAGGGGACACATATGACTGACGGACACCCAGCTGAAGGAAGGTAGCTAACTCTAGCTTATAAAACATCGTTCTAAAGTACCAAGGGATCTCAATGACTCCTGTGTAGCAGTCTGATAAAAGTGCAGTGTGTGCAGCAGAGAAAAAAAGATGGATACGTTTTTAATGGTGACATTTAGAATAACGGTGAACTAACAGGGGTTTGCAGGGGGACTCATTGACTGATGGAGCAAGGGCTCCAGATGCTTTAAAGACCTGCTTGGGTTGATTCAGTTACGGTCAACTGAAACTGAAAATTCCGATGTACAAGGAGCTATGAAAACAAATGGGGGTGAAAACTTATTGTGATGTCTAAAATTAAAGGGAACAAATAAACATGTTGCTCAGATGCTCCACCTATATAAGAGGCTCTCACAAGACCCGAGCAGGGTGTGCTCCAAAAACTACTTAAAGTATAAAAGTATAAAGTAACCTTTAAAAAAAAAAACAGCCAGATGCCACTATATGAATTGAAAGCAAATTTTTTTGATTATTTCTAAAATTTCTTTGAGATAGGGCGAAGGATGAGGGAGGTCTTGTTGGTCTCCGTCTCCCGATACGCTCTCGCCTGTGTCCGACCTTTCAGACATTTCAACATCTTTTTCTGAATCCTACATTAGCTACGTTTACATGGACACAACTAATCGGATTGAAG
>NW_015150692.1:571657-580281 GCF_000732505.1 Cyprinodon variegatus
GGAGATTTTGAATTTCCAATCAACCAAGGTTTGATCGGATCGGGGAAATTTTGCGCATGTAAACGTAGTTATTGTAGCATGGCATAGACAATTCACGTTTGCAGTTTGAAGAACACCTGCTTGCTTCTGATTACTTCCTTTAGCTAACCAATGAGTGTTTGCGTTCTATGACTCATCCAATGAGAGTAATGAATAATGTTTGTTTTAAAAATATAAGGGATAGAAAGTACAGATACTTGTGTGAAAATGTAATGAGTAGAAGTAGGAAGTAGGCAGAAAAAAAGGAATGGAGTAAAGTATAGATACCTAAAAATTGTACATAAGTACAGTAACAAAGTATTTGTACTTTGTTACTGAGTACACCATGGATGGAAATGCTGGAAAATAAACAATGGACTTTTGTTTGGAGAGACATTGGACACTTTTTTTCTTGAGTCACCAGAAGGATTACACTACATGGTGCACATACACTAATTTTACACCTAAACTTCAGAAGGAGGGATGGTGTGCAGCTGCTGAGATGCAGACATTAAGGAGGTGACTGAATGTCCACTACTTCAGATGAGAATAGGCCATTGGCAGTGAGGTGGTAATGGAAGCTCATGGGATCATTGGACAAGACCCGGATGAAAAAGATAAGTGAGCTGACACAGCAGATTTCTTATTCACAATGAAAAATTATGAGCGACTTATTAAACACAGGTTGATACAGATCCATGGATAATGTATATAGTTTACAGGGGTCAACAGAGAGACGTAATAGCTTGGTAAACAACACGGCAGTAGCTAGGTTTGTCAATTTTAAAAATATCAATAGCGATGACATCAGTATAGAGGTAATATACGGAAATAATATGAAGAAACTGTTTGGAACGTCTGCTAAATATTCTCCATTTCATCAGGGGGGGAGGTAGTCATAAATAAATGAAATAAAGGATGACTTAGGGATTTTTCACTATGTTATAATTTAGACAGGGTTTTTTGATAAATAGTCTCGTCAGTTTGAATTAGCACAAGATTAAATGGGGATACACTGAAACTGGATGGTTGATTGAAAATAAGCAGCAAATGGTGCTTATGGTCCTTCAATATCATGCCCAGGATCTAAACTTCAGCAATTGTAACTGCGAACTGATTTCAAATTAGCATTACAGAACATATATTTTTAATGATGGGGATGGGTAATCATACATTTTATGCACCAAGCAATGAGAACACCAGAATTTACTTCACCTGCAGCTGCAATCAATAAATTAGATGGAACTGCAGACTTAATACAATAGTTTATTGGATATAACACATAGGATGTTTCCTGCACATTTTTGGATCTGATCAGGGGTCCAGATATGCAGACTATCTACAACAGACTATTGACTGGTTCTGTGGATGGTTTTTGTTTTGTTTTTTTTCTTTACTTTCTTTTACTATTCTACATTTGGGATTTTTTTTAATGCAGAATATTTTCAATGGACTATAGCTGGACACTTTGCATAAAGGAGATTGAGTTAAATTCAGCAGTTTCAGGAACTGTGAACTGACAAGTTTTGGGAAAGCAGAAACAATTCAAGGTACAATCTTGTGCTCTGAGCAGATGAACATTTAAATGTGATATCCACTTGAAGGGAGGATCCCCTTGTTTGACACTCTGATTTCTCCTGCCTCTGTGTGCTACTGCTGATGAACCTCAATGTCAGGGTTATCAGTAATGATGCTGCTGCTAAGATGAACAGCAGAGGGCTCAGGACGCAGCCCTGAGGGGAGCCTGTGCATAGGATGATGACATCAGAGGTGTTTTGTCCGACCCGGACTGACTGAGGTCTGTTGGTGAGGAAGTCTAGCAGCCAATTTCGAAGTGTTGTATTGAATCCCAGCTGTTTCAATTTGCCCATCAGATGCTGTGGGTTGATGGTGTTGAAAGCTAAACAGAAGTTCAGGAACAGCATCCGCACGTGGGTGTTCTTCTCCTCCAGGTGTGCCAGGCTCAGTTGGAGAGCAGCAGAGATGGTGTCCTCAGTGGAGCGGTTGCGTCAGTTGGCGAACTGGAACGGGTCGAATGTTCGTGGCAGACTGGAGATGATGTGTTCTTTAACCAGCCTTTCGAAGCAATTCATCATGATTTGAGTCAGTGCGACAGGCTGGTAATCATTTAGTGAGGTGGCCCGAGGCTGCTTTGGGACCGGAATAATGGTGGCAGACTTATAGCATGCTGGCACTATGGATTGGTCCAGGGGGGTGTGATGTCTGTGAGGACACCAGCCAGCTTTATCTGCACACTCCTTATATACCCCCCAGGTATGTTATCAGGCCCTGGGGCCTTCCTTGGGTTGACTCTCCTTAGAGTTGTCCTCACTTCAGCTACAGCCAGGTTTAGTGGTTCCTCCCCGTGGTGTGGAACAGCTTTCACTGCTGGAGGCTGTTTAGGAACTCAAACCTTCCAAAGAATTTGTTCAGTTCATTTAGGAAGCCAGTGTTTGCTGCATCTACCGGGGGGAGGGTGTGTTGTAGTTCGTGATCATTCGAAAACCTTTCCACATCCTCCTGGTGTTGCTGTCGTTGTGGAAAACCCTAACCCTATCCTGGATGTTCTGGCTTTGGTTCTGCTGTGCTGATCTGATGGCACGGTTTAAGTTGGCATGCGCTGTTCTCAGTGCCTTCTTATCACCAGACTTGAAAGCTGAGTTCCGTACTTTTAGCGATTTCCGAACCTCTCCATTTGGGTGGTTGGTTGGCCTGGGTGGTGATGTTCTTTTTAATGCTGATGTCCTCAATGTATTTGTTAATGTAGGCTGACAAAGTCATGGCATACTCATCAACATTTAATAAGTTGTCATATGTTGCTGCAGCCATGAAGATGTTCCAGTCAGAGCATTCAAAACAGCTTGGAGTGTCTCCATGGCGCCCTAAGACCACACTCTGATCTCTTTAACTGTCGGTTTAGCCCTGATCAGCTGGGGCTTATATGCAGGTATAAGCATGACTGAGAGATGATCTGATAACCCGAGGTGTGCGCAGGGGGCTGCTCTGAATGCATCTTTGATGTTAGAGTATACCAGGTCTAAAGTATTTTCACCCCAAGTTGCAAAGTCTACATGTTATTAAAAAGAGGGAGAACAGTCTTCAAGTTAGCCTGGTTAAAATCCCCAGCAATGATGAAAACACCCTCTGTATGCAGATTGGAGCTCAGAGATAGCCTGGTATAGAGTCTTCATGGCTTGTTTTGTGTTAGCGCTGGGGGGCACATAAACAGCAGTGATGCTAACCACACTAAACTCTCTGGGCCGATAGAACGATCTGAAGTTAACAGTCAGAAACTCGATTTTTGGAGAGCAGAAGCTGGCAACCGATCTAGCATTTTTACACCAGCTGTTGTTGATGTAAACACACAGCCCACCACCCCAAGCCTTACCGCTTAGTTCTTTGTTCCTATCGGCGCGAGACAGCATGAGCCTCCCATGAGCCCCTCATGAGCCCCTCCAGGTTAATAGCATTGTCCGGTATTGCTGAATGCAGCCATGATTCCTTCAAAATGATGGTGCAGCAGTTACTTGCATATTTTGTGTTACTTTCTAACAGGCGTGAAAGTAAGTTGGAACAGTCCAGTACTGTGTACCAGTAAAAGATTCCCCCCTAATCCAAATCCTGTGTCACCTCCCCGCTCCGCTCACGTCGAGCACTTGTGAAGTCATGTTAATCAATGAGAACTGTTCCACATGCACTGCTACTCCTCTGTACTTCACAGTCCATGTAACCCCGAAATCCCACAACCTCCATCACTACGCAAAGCAAAGCCTACAGCAGGCACCCCCAAAGTTGGTCATCGAGGGCGGCTGCCCTGCAGGTTTTAGAGGTTTCCTTGCTTGATTTTAATTGAAAGCTGATTAAGAGACTTTTGCTGAACTGCAATCATCATAATCAGCTGTGATAAAGCAGGGAAACCTCTAAAATCTGCAGGACAGCGGCCCTCAAGGATTGACTTATGGGGATGACTGGCCTACAGCCTCCGCTGTTCCTCCCATCTTGCTCTGCTCTGAATTTCTTGGAGCTCGAGGAGAGCATGCGCTATATTATTATAGGAGCAAAGACATGCAGAAATGAACGCTTCACTTTATGTGACATATAGAAAAATACCCATCATCATCCAGCATATGTGCAGGTTCATCAAATCCAATCACAACAACATCCAAGAACGCATCTCACAACTTCTTATTGCAGATAAAAAGATGCTGAGTTTGGAAGTAAAGAACAAACCAATTTTGTATGATCCTAGTAATCCCTATTTTAAAGACATGCAATGAAAAGAAATGTTTGGGCAGGAACATGTGGGTGACGGGTGCTGATGATGAGTTTTAATTATGTCATAATAAATTAAGCATTCATTTCCAAATGTTATGCTCCTACAACTTTAATAATAATAATAATAATAACGTGCATGCTCTCCTCGAGCTCCAGGGAAGTCGGAGCAAAGCAGGACAGGAGGAAACGTGGAGGCTGTAGGCTTTGCTTTGCACAGGAGGTCTGGAGCGCAGCGTGGAAGAACGGTTACGGAGGATGTGGAATTTCGGTGTTGGTACGCAGTTACGGGAAGAGCTGCTGGCTATTTTGTGTGTGCTTGTTGACACAAAACAGCACACATTTACCAACATGTTGAGAAGAATGTGCCATTGTTAAGTCTCACACACTCATTCAGTACCTGTCTGAAGCGCAATCAACTCTGGCAAACTCTGCTCTGCCAGCTCTTCTCAGTAATCCAACTTTGCGCTCCACATGCTCAGGCCCTTATCTACACCTGAGCTCCACCCTGATCCACTCAGCAGCTAATTGCACGGCCGACTCTGCCCTTACTACTTAATAAACTATATGTGGCTGATAAACACCATTGCCAAGCAGTGCTCATTTCGTCAACTAGGACGATGACGAAAATATTTTGTCAACGCCCCTTTTTCCCTTGAAGATGACGAGACGATAACGCACAAAAATTGACTCCAGAAAATAAAAATATGACGAAAATAGATTAAATTTACGCACCATGGACGAATGGAAGTTAAGAAATGTAATTGTTTATCATGAATTTGTAATTGTTAATATAAGTGTTTGTTGAGCTTCATAGAAGATTACGTGTTGTTGTCCTGTTTGCCCCTACATGGCGCATGTCCCACAGTGCTTCGCGCCGCTCAGTCACTACTAGCAGAGTAGTCATTGCGTGGGGCTGTGATACTGGTGTACGGTTTATTAGAGGAGCTGGGCGAAAACAATGCCTGGATGTATGGAGCCATTTCGTTTACAACGTGAAGGAAAACACTGGAGCAAGGACACCGAATCTCACGCGACAGCTGAGGTGCCAAGATGCTGCCATATGAAAGAAGGTAAGGAACGGGTGTGTCTGTGGATGCATGTGGATGCGTGTGTGTGTGCGCGGGCGCGCATGCACGTGGCTGTGTGTGTGTGCCTTCCTGTGCCTGTATCTGTCTGTCTTTCTGTCATAGAAGAAAGACGTTCTACTGATACACTAATCGTTTAAATTTCTTCCTCTCAACTAGATTCCTGACACAGTGAAACCACAGCCAAATCAGAGGTTGGGGAAGGAAGGGAAGTCTGTTTGAGGATAAAGACTTTGTGGATATGATGAAACAAGCCAACAAAAGGTTCAATGTGTACAGTGTTATATATGTTAAAAAGAGAATCAGTGTGTCAAGTTCTATTCCTACAGTGTTATATAAATAAAATAGAGAAAAAGAGAAGCAGTTTGTGTGAAGATTTTTTATTCTGTACAGTGTGATATATATATGTTAAATAAAGCAGTGTGTGGAGAAGTTGCATTATTTACAGTGTTGACAAAAATGACTAAATATGACTAAGACTAAAATAGATTTTTTTGTCATTGTGACTAAGACTAAGACTAAATTATAAAAAAAGCTGACAAAATTAACGCTGATGCCAAGAGCAAAGGGCTTTTTTCTAGCTTTGGGAATTTTATTACTTCCAGATCACAAGATATGATGCAAAACCTTATTGTATTTCTTCCATATAACCAGAATAAATATTAAGTTGGTTACTGTTTATTCTGTGATAAAGACCCAGATGAAAAGGCACGTAGAATGTCTTTGACTATGTCTCTCTCATAGTTCCTGCTTCTTTCTATTGAAAAAAGTTGTTAATGTTTTCCTTTTTTGTCCTGTTTTCTATGGAGAAAACGTGTCTAACAGGAAAACATTCCATATATTCTTAATTATACAAAGGTCATTTTTAGTCTCCTGCAGGTGGATTCAATGAGCAGAATATATTGTATTTTAAAACATGTAAAGAGGGTAGATTATCGCTTATAAGTTTACACCAGTTTAGTATCGAAAATTCCTGTTCAGATGACTCTCTTTTCCAACAGCAACTTTGGTTGGTTCTATTTATACAGATGAAAATTAACTACACCTACATTCAGAATATAATATAATCAAACTAGATTAGAGAAAAAAATTACAAATGAAAAAACATTCTAGCAAACCATGGCAGAAGACAGTTAATTTTCTTTATCTGCAGGTATTCTTACCTTTCATCAGCAGAGCCAGTACAGCCGCCACACAGATCAGATGGTTGAAGGCCATCACTGTTAGTTTCTTCCAGCCCTTAGGTGCAGGTTTACAGTAAATAGCCTGCATACAGCTTGTTATTACGCCCACAGAGCATCCTGCTCTGCTACATTCCAACTCCTAAACTAGTATACTGTACTCTACTGTTTATGAATTGGTTTGTAGTTTAAGACAAACAGGTTGTTAACATGATATTTATTAACATACAGCAGGTGAAATAAGGTTTGCAAAGGTCTTGAGAAAGCTCTTTACTTTTACCCATTGTGAGATCTATCTTGTGTGATACCAGACAGCTTTTTATAGGCCATCCTTGTACCTATTTGCTGTTCCATTTCACTTTATTACAAATAAATTAATTTCTGGACATCTATGGTTTGATTTCTTTGTGTAGTGCATGGATTGTTACCGATATCTGGTGAAAATGTGTCAGTAGCAACTCTAAAAATATCTTTGCTGAGAGAAGAGATTGTGGTGTGTTTAATAATTATTTTACCTGCTGTATTAAAAATTTACTGTATAAGATAAAGTTATTGAGTAACCTTTTGCTTTCTACAACATTTCTTTGTTTCATAGAATATATGTAGATATTTTTAACTTTGACCCTAAAAATTCTCCTCATTTAATACAAACTAATCAAATTGCCTTTAAATCCACTGATTGATTCTAATTGTATTTCAGGAGGTCGTTAATCATTTAAAAAATTTCTTTTTGCCACAACAGACAGTGACATTAAAATGTTCTTAGCTTGGTTCAGGAGTATCAGTTTTATTTGAATAGTTATCTTTCATTTTAATCATACTCTGCCTTTGGACAGTTTTTATTTCTGCGTTCTCATTTCTCTCTGAGGTTTGCTATAGCCCCCTGGCTAAAGTGAAGTTTGCCTCAATCAGAATGTGAGTGTGTGTGAATGGATGACTCACTGCTGTGTAGAGAACTTAGGAGCCCACTGACTTGAAAAAGGTGCTATATAAGTGCTGCGCATTTACCTATAGATGCATAGAAATAATAAAGGCTTGGGATGTTCATCATCTCTGAAAACAATGAGCTACTCCTGTAAGAGATAATACAGTTCATTACTACCCACTTTTAAACAAAGTTTATATTTTCATATAAAGCATGGTGTCAGCAGTATTAATTTTAACTGAATAGTTATTTTTCATTTAATACATGCTGCATCGTTAGACAGGATCCAGCAGCTCCCTCTCATTTCTTCATATTCCTTGAATGCTTGAGATGTTCATCATCTTTGAAAACAATGAGCTATTCCTGTAAGACATGCTATGGTTTCAGGTACAGAATGCTTATGTGTGGGAAGGAACTACGTGCAAAAAAACACTGACACACATATACCAGTGTGGGAATTATACTAGTTGGAAAACATACAGAGAGAAACAGCAGGAAAATAGGTTTGACTGTTTACAAAGAACAATAAACATAAAAAATATGAACAATGGAAGTGGTAGAAAAACATATGGTTTTCTTTTACCCCCACCTTAAACAGCAAAAAACATTAAACCAACAACCCTTCTCTTCAAATCAGGTTAGTCATTAGTCATTTTAGATTTAGGTGTTATTGTGAGACCATCTGTCAGTCCTGTGTGTTACCCCAACAGCTGGAGATCACGCCTACACCCCGACAGTTTTATAAGGATACTGATTTTATAAGGATACTAAGCAGATTCTGCTGATGGATACACAGTTTTTATACAGTATACACCCTTGATCAAAGACTAAAAACTAAGGAGAAAGCAACAAACATCAAAGGCTTAAAGCTACAGTGTGTAATTTTCAGCGACATCTAACGTCCAGACTGCAGACCGCGGCAACATGAACATCTCCCCCCCACCGCTTCTCCCCCCCAACAGTACGGCGAGCGTTACGGGACAAAATGTCTTCCACGACGTCCGCATCACCTACTGTACCTTCTCAAGTGATGAGGTTTGTTTACATAGATAATTTTAATACTGCCATCTATTGTTCAGTACCGTCTCAGTTCATTTCTCTCAACTTGCCGTAGTTACTTTAATGGGCGATCTCGCAATC
>NW_015150692.1:580291-584668 GCF_000732505.1 Cyprinodon variegatus
GACACAGAGGAGAGAGAAAGTGAAGCAGATTCTTTAAAATAACAGATTCTTACTCGTAATGCCTGTGAACTTCTAAGGAAGTGACGGACGGAATTCCGGAAATGACGGAACAGGTTCTGACCTTTGAGGCGGATCTGGCTCCGGAACCGGAAGTTGAGCTGGCTCCGCTCTGGGAGTAGCATTGCTGAGATAGCCGGCTAATTCCTGTAAAGTTTGATTTTGTTGTTCCAGACGTGTGTTAAACTCACGGAGGGTGGAGTCGTGGCCTTGGATCAAAACTCCTTGTTCCTCAATCATCCTCCGGAGGTGGACTGCTGGGTTAGGTTGTTGGCCAGAGTGTTCTGTCATGATGGGATTAAGGTTCCTAACCCACATGCAGAACACAAATGGAGTCAGATGAAAAGTTTGACTGTTTATTGAAAAAAAACACAAAGTTAACAAACTTGAAGCTGGGGAAACAGATCCAGGACTGGTCACACAGGTTTCAGCTGAGAAACTCTTCCAGAGTTCCAGGGTTCAGTCAGGTTTCTTCCTAAGAAGCAGAGAGGACAAAAACTGGTTAGATTCAGATTCTGGTTTTCAGGAGAGTCAGAGAATCAGACAGGCTGGTTGGCTCAGGCTTGCTAACCATAACTGGCTTAACACTCTGGCACTGGAGTGTTGTCCTGCCGCTGCTTAAATGCTGGGCTCCTGATGAGCCAAAGAGCCGCAGGTGTGGTCGTCAGCCTTCAGCTCCAGGAGACCCAGGGCGCCCTCTGCTGGAGAAAGGTGGACAGACCTCCAGATCCCAACACTGTTAAAAAAAAAAAAAAACAGCCAGAGGCCTAACTTAAAGTAAGGTCTTAAGTTACTGAAGACTAGTCAGCATTTTTCTAATCTTCTTCTGGAGAGACAGTAGTGGCTATACAGGTGGGAGCATATAGTGTTAATCTTGCAAAGTCATTAAATGAATCACACAATTACAGAGGAGACACTGCCTGGAAAACTTTAAAGATAACACAATTCTGACACCAAAACATTTTAGTTTTGATGAGAAACAAAACTATTTCTTGCAGAAAGGAGGCTAAAGTTAGTCTCTCAAAAACAACAAACTGAGACTAAACTCAAAAAGTATTTCTGAGCATCGTGATACAACAGGGTCATAAAACATCTAGATTTCAAGCAGACATCTAGATGTTAAAATCTAAGATTTTCATCTGACTGGTTTTTATCCAAGCCCTCATTCTTTACATTACTTAACTAATCCTTGTCAACAAGAATGTTTTAAATAAACTAGGGCATTGCTTATGACCTGTTGGTTTCAGTCAAAGCACAATCACATTTCACAACTTGAAAGTTTTTAAACATATTTTTATTTTGAACAAACAGATTCATTTAAAAGGCTGAGAATTTCAAAACACTGTAAGCATTTTCCAATTTTTGATCAGTTACTGAAAAGTTACCCCTTGAAATTATTTTCAACTGCTCTAATAGCCTATTGTGCAGTGACGATTAAGCTATATAGATGAGAAAATCTAACATTTATTGGTCGCATTATTATGACACATAGCTGTATGTTGTTGGTATAAAATTGAAGATAAACTAGAAATTATCAATAAGCTCTTTGCATGTAATATAACCCTGGGTTTCAAAAAATCAATAAAGCCTTTGATTTTTCATTTAATACATGCTGCATCGTTGGACAGGATCCAGCAGTACTCTCACATTTCTTTACATTCCTTTAATGCTTGAGATGTTCATCATCTTAGAAAACAATGAACTATTGTTGTAAGACATACTATGTTTTAATGCACAGAATGCTCATGTGTGGGAAGGAACTATGTGCAAAAAAAACAGTGACACACATATACCAGTGAGGGAATTATACTAGTTGGAAAACATCCAGAGAGAAACAGCAGGAAAACAGGTTTGAGTGTTTACAAAGAACAATAAACATAAAAAATATGAACAATGGAAGTGGTAGAAAAACAAATGGGTTTCTTTTACCCCCACCTTAAACAGTAAAACATTAAACCAACAACCCCTCTCTTCAAATCAGGTTCCTTATGAATCTTTCACCACAGTAAACAGCTTCTGCTTGAAACTTTTCTCATTTGTAGCAGCCAGGACCGGATTAGGAGTAATGCGTCCGGGGGACCCATAGAACTGATCCTGGCCGCTGTTATGGCCACTGGACTGAAGAAGAAATACTTAAAAAAAGATTTAATGATGATATGTGCCAGAACAGTCATAGTGACTGATAGGTCCCTTGGACCCATTTATATATTTATTTTTCTTTATAGGTCTGTTTTAATAGGATTTGAAAAAATAGGTAATAGCTTCATTGTGATGGAGATAGTATCACATTTTTCATCTGCTGAAACGTATTATGAACCCAATTTAGAAAATGCTCTAATTTTATCAGTTTTATTTAAGTTTTGATATTTATTTGAATAAAAGCAATATTTCTTCATTAAAAATGTAAATAGGTAATGACCCTGAATTATGAATATACCTGATTGACCTAATATTCCAAAGAATAGCTTTTTTATGTTTGAAGATTTTTATTTTGCTTTTTTGTTGCTTTGTTAGATGGTTAGGCATTTTTCTAACTTTTAAGTAGATATATATTTTACCATGAAAGTAAATATATATATTTTTTACATTTTTATTAGATCTAATTTTCATACCAAAAATAACCCATCTATTTTCAGTTGGAACAGCATAAAATTTAAATAAAAGAGCTAACCTGGAACTTTCAGTTCATTCAGGTTCTGCAAGGCTTTCTCAATATAAATGATAAACTATTACCGTAGTAGGTTTTTGTTACGTTCTCCTCAGTGTCCCTATGAAACCACAATTCCCCTCTGGCAATGTAGTCTAGAAGCACGGCTGGTTTCTAGGACCCGCCTCCCTTCAAGTGCTTCCTCTCTTCTTTAAGTAGATCTCATTTGCTCTAGTTTTTTGTACCATCTCTTACAAGAGAGGACAAAAGACAACAGGTGTGTGACACAACTGATAAATCCGTTGCGAGGTTGTCGTTGCTGCAGCCAGCTGGGGTCCTTCCTGTTGGGCTAAAGATAGCCTCCTCCAGATCTGTACCCAGCTTAGTTTTCACATCACCTTCTGGAACATCATCTGCCTCTTTTTCCTCCTTCTGTTTTGGGACATAAATCCCCTGACAGCAATGTTCCCTCCAAGCTGCACACTTGCTCACTGCTCACATTTTTAGCACACAAGAAAACCTATGTAGTGCATAAAATAAAATCCAACATAAACTGCATTTTGATTAGATGAGAAATGTTTTTGTTTCCTGCAGCATTTTGGATCCCTGTATCAGTCGTTCACACATTTTCCAACTTAAAGTCCAAAGCAAATTGAGAACAGCTAATCTTTATTTTATTTTTTTGTTGACATACCAAATACATTTTGAATCATTTTTTAGAAATTTTCACTCTTGCCTGCCTTTAAGCTCTTGTCTTTCCTTTTGCAGCTTTTCTGTGTTAGTTTTGCTTGGTCTCCTGTATGCATGGGTTTTTTTCAGGTACTCTAGCTTCTCCTTACAAAAATATGACTTCTTGGTTTATTAGTCATTTTAGATTTAGGTGTTTGTGTGACCATCTGTCAGTCCTGTGTGCTACCACAACAGCTGGAGATCACGCCTATCCCCCGACAGTTTTATAAGGATATTGATTTTATAAGGATACTAAGCAGATTCTGCTGATGGATACACGGTTTTTATACAGTATACACCCTTGATCAAAGACTTAATACCAAGGAGAAAGCCACAAACATCAAAGGCTTAAGACAATCATTTGAATATGTGCCAATATGTGCCATAATATGTTTTGTTAGGCGTTCACACTTGCATGAACCCCTAAGGGCAAAGGTAAAAGGCCTTTCTAACTTTTGACAGGGGAAGAATTGTTTATCAGAATTAAACATTTCCAAACACTACCTTACCAACAACATTATCCTGAATCCAAATAAGTCCAAGAGAAAAAAACATCCTAAAATTTCACACTTGGTGACATTTTGAAAGACTGTTTGTCATGATGGGATTAAGGTTCCTAACCCACATGCAGAACACAAACGGAGTCAGATGAAAAGTTTGACTGTTTATTGAAAAAGAACACAAAGTTAATAAACTTGAAGCTGGGGAAACAGATCCGGGACTGGTCACACAGGGTTCTCTGCAGAGAGGGATAGTTTGGTTAGCCAGGATGCAGATGATCTTGTCAGAGGAGTTGTGCAGGTCTGTACCTGTGATGTGGTTCAGGCTAAGCAGCTGAGGGAGGGAACCAGGAGGGTTCACTCTTCCAGAGTTCCAGGGTTCAGTCAGGTTTCTTCCTAAGAAGCAGAGAGGACAAAAACTGGTTAGATTCAGATTATGGTTTT
>NW_015150692.1:584885-591028 GCF_000732505.1 Cyprinodon variegatus
GAGACCCAGGGCGCCCTCTGCTGAAGAAAGGTGGACAGACCTCCAGATCCCAACAGTACCCCCTCCTCAACGACCGCCTCCTGGCGGTCCAGAGGATGTAGAAGGCAGAGACTCACGGTAGTCGTCGATCAGGGAGGGATCCAGGATGAAGGATCCCGGAACCCAGGTGCGGTCCTCCGGACCGTAGCCCTCCCAGTCGACGAGGTATTGCCAACCGCGGCCCCGGCGACGGGAGTCCACGATCCGGTGAACGGTGAAGGCAGCGTGACCATCAATGTCCCGGGCGGGTGGAGGGGAGTCGGACGGAGGGCACCAAGGGCTGGTCAGAACAGGCTTGATTTGCGAGACGTGGAATGTCGGATGAATTCGGAGAGAAGGTGGCAGATGCAGGCGAACGGCAGACGGGTTAATGACACAGGCTATCTTGTAAGGACCGATGAACCTGGGAGAGAGTTTGCTGGACATGGACTTGAGTGGAATATCTCGTGTGGAAAGCCAAACCTGTTGTCCGGGAGAGTAGATTGGAGCTGGGCATCGTTTACTGTCAGAGAATCTTTTATTTTGTGCAGATGTCCGGTTCAGGGCTGAGATGGTGTCTTTCCAGATCTTATGGGAGCGGTGGATGTGATGGTGTACAGACGGAACAGAGATTTCTTTTTCATCGGCAGGAAAGAGTGGTGGCTGGTAACCTAGTCAGATTTCAAATGGAGACAGACTGGTTGCAGATGATTTATGAGAATTGTGAGCATACTCTACCCAGGGCAGGAATTGACTCCAATTGGTCAGAAGTCAGGCAACGGAGAGTGGATACTAGTTCCTGATTCATTCTTGCTGTCTGGCCGTTGGATTGAGGGTGGTAACCTGAGGAAAGTGATATTTTGGAGTTAAGTGCAGAACAGAAGTTCTTCCAGACCTGAGCTGTGAACTGGGGGCCTCTGTCGGACAGGATCTCCTGAGGGATGCTGTGGAGTCGGAAAACGTGTTTTATGAGCAGTTGAGCTGTTTGGAAGGCTGTTGGGAGCTTCCTGAGGGGAACAAGATGGCAGGTCTTAGAGAAGGGGTCAATCATTGTGAGTATTGTAGTCATACCCTTGGAGACAGGGAGGCCGGTTACAAAATCCACCGCTATGTGGGACCAGGGTCGAGACAGAACAGGTAAGGGGTGAAGCAGACCAGAGGGAGGCTGATGAGATGGTTTGTTTCTGGCGCAGATGGGACAGGCCAGAACGTATTCCTTTACAGTACGTCCTTGTGGAGGGACGGCCACCAGAAACGGCGAGTGATGAGGGCAATGGTTCTGCTAACACCTGGATGGGCTGAAAACTTGGCAGAATGCATCCAATGGATTAGCCGAGATCTTACAGAGGTGGGTACGTACGTTCGGTTTGGAGGTCCATTTCCTGGGTCAGGTTCAGAAACTAGGGCAAGATTTATCAGGTCAGAGATTTCCCAGGAAACAGTTGCAACGGTGCAGCTAGTAGGAAGGACAGGATCAGGTGTTTCAGGTTTATCCAGTGAGTACAGGTGAGAAAGAGAGTCAGGTTTAACATTCTTGGATCAGGGTCTGTAGGAAATTATCAGATTAAACTGAGAAAAGAACAGAGACCAACTGGATTGACGTGGGTTTGACCTTTTGACAGACTGGTTATAGGATAGGTTTTTGTGGTCAGTCCATACCAACACGGGGTGTTCAGCGCCCTCTAGCCAATGCCGCCACTCCTCCAGAGCCAATTTGATAGCCAGAAGTTCTCTATCGCCGACATCGTAGTTTTGCTCAGCTGGAGAAAGCCTGCGAGAAAAGAAGGTGCATGGGTGAGTCTTGTTATCGGAGTCAGATTATTGGGATAAGACTGCTCCCACTCCAGAGTCAGATGCATCCACCTCTAAAATGAACTGTTTAGAGGGGTCAGGTTGAATAAGAATGGGTGCACTGGAAAAAAGAGCCTTGAGTTTATTGAATGCGGTCTCAGCCTCAGCAGACCAGTGGAAAGTTCTTTTGACTGATGTCAAAGCGGTGAGTGGCTGGGCTGTCTGACTGTAATTTGTTATGAACCTCCTGTAAAAATTAGCAAAACCCAAAATACTTTAGAGTTGCTTGCGATTCTCGGGGGTAGGCCAGTCGAGAACTGCTTTAATCTTGTCCTCCGATGGCTTCACCTGCCCGCCCTCGAGCACAAATCCTAGAAAGGTGACAGAAGGTTGGTGAAATTCACATTTTTCAGCCTTGACAAAAAGTTTGTTTTCGAGAAGTCTTTGGAGAACCAAACAAATGTGTTTCTTGTGGTCTGACAGGTTCTTAGAATAAATCATGATATCATCAATATAAACAAAAACAAAGATGTTGAGAAAGTCTCTCAACACGTTGTTAACCAGGGCTTGAAAACAGGCAGGAGCATTAGTCAGACCAAAAGGCATAACTAGGTATTTGAATTGACCTAGAGGGGTCTTGAAGGCCGTCTTCCACTCATCTTCCTCTCTTATACGGAGAAGGTGGTAGGCATTTCTTAAATACAGTTTGGTAAAAACAGTAGCCCCTTGGACGGGTTCAAACGCAGATGCGAACAGAGGCAAGGGATACTTGTTTTTAATGGTTATTTGGTTGAGTCCACTGTAATCTATACAGGGTCAGAGAGATCCATCCTTCTTTCCAACAAAAAAGAAGCCTGCACCAAGAGGGGATGAGGACGGCCGAATAATTCCAGCAGCTAGAGACTCGTTAATGTACTTCTCCATTGTTTCTCTTTCTGGTTTGGAGATATTGAAGAGTCGGCTGCTAGGAATGGGAGCCCCAGGCAACAGATCTATAGCACAGTCATATGGTCTGTGAGGAGGAAGAGACAATGCACTGACCTTGCTGAAGACTGGTGCCAGATCGTGATACTCAGGTGGTACGGAAGACAAATCGGGTGGGTCTGGCTCCCTTTGATTGCTTGGAGACTGAATGACAGGGGCTGCAGAACGGAGACAGGAGACATGGCAGGATGCAGACCACGATTCAATGTGTCTCTTTGCCCAATTTATATGAGGGTTGTGTTGCTCTAACCACTCATATCCAAGAACTAGAGATGATCAGGCAGATGGAAAAACAAAAAAGGTTATAGTCTCTCTGTGGTTACCAGAGATAAGGAGTTCAAGAGGCTGAGTTTGGTGAGTAACTTGATGTAATTTCTTTCCATCAGTGGCTGAGACTCTAAGGGTTTTCTTCAGAGGAATGGTTTCAATGTTTAGCTGTTGAACTAGGTTACAGTCAATTAAATTCTTCTCACAACCAGAATCAATAAAGGCTGACAAGGTGAGGGTCTGATCAGCAACAAACAAAGTAGCTGGTAGCAGTAGATGAGGAGAATTTTCAGATTGTAGATGGTCCGCCAGACTCCTTATTTCCTCTGGCGGACCCCGGCTTTAACCTTAGCTGGGCAGGTGGAGACAAAATGGCCGGGCTCATCACAATACATGCATAAGTTCCCTTTGTATCTCCTTTGCCTCTCCTCAGTTGTGAGTCTGGTATGGCCAATCTGCATAGGCTCTACATCAGAGGTTTCTGTGGAAGGAGAGACGCCATGGGTTAAAGAAGGAGGAACAGAAGCTGACTGGTTACGGTTCCATGGCCTAGAATCAGTCTCAGGTGGAGCAGAAAAAGCAGAAGAACAGTTAGTCATAGGGGCAGTTGCAGAGAAAACATGGCTCCTTAGTTTAGACCTGGCTCTGGCTCGAAGTCGATTATCCAGACGAATTGTTAAACTGATTAATTCCTCCAGGGTAGCTGGTTCGTCGATTGTGGCGAGTTCATCTTTTATTTCTTCGTCTAGAGCCTTAAAATAGGCGCTTTTAAGCGCGCACTCATTCCAAACGGAAGCTGCGGCTTTGACCCGGAAGTCGATCGAAAAATCGGCTACAGTCCGATTTCCCTGTTTAAGACTTAGCAGAGCTCGAGAATCAATTGATTTGTCCGAGTCTTGGTTAAAGACTTGTGAAAATTCCTTGATGAATTGATCGAAGGTGCATCTGAAACTGGATTCAGAGGGGAATCTGGCCTCAGCCCATTCGAGAGCTCTTCCGGTCAATTGAGAGAGAATGAAACTAATTTTTCTCTTATCATTGGAGAAACTGGATGGCGAATGTTCAAAAATCAATCTACACTGGAATAAAAATCCTTTGCACTTNAAAGGCTTACAAAGTACTTCCTCTTATTGAGATAACAATGTGTGATTAAAAAATATATTTGATGTTAAAGTTGTTAGAGCTATGTTAGGTTTATTCTTTTATACATCATGTGCATTGTTACTTTGTTAGCCAGATTAGAGAGAGTAGAAGGCCTTCCTTCACATGGTGGATGTCACTGTGTGTAAGGAGGTCCTCTAAATAGGACAGCCTTCTTGTCTTTTAAAGATACACAGGATATGGGCACATCTAGGAGCATACAGGTCAGGGCATGGATGGCGTGTCAGTTTCTGATACGGACAGCTGAACATCCACATCATCCAACACATAGACTCATGAGCTATAAGAAGGAGAACGCCTGTAGCTGGCATGTCAGTTCCAAGAGACACTGGTTATTTGTTCTTATTTCATCAAAAGAAGAACAATCAGCGAGCTCCATGCAAGATCCAGCTAGTATTGAAATAACCTCAAATAAAAAAAACTATGGATAGAAAGTTCAGAAAGGAGCTTCAGCACTGTGTTGCTGCTCAGACCTCTTCCAACCGTAAGGGTAAGACATGCATTCAGATGACACCTTGACTTGGTTATTCTTTGTCATTAAACAAAATGTGGAGTGTTTGGTTTTGGGTCTGTCTGAATTCCTCAAATTAGAGTTTCACAAGTAGCATTTCTATATTTATACGTTATATCAGAGAGATGGAAAGTTTTTTTTTTTTTAAATGCCGTGTCATGTTGGTGAACTCATGATAACATCTACTTCAAATGTTGACATGTTTTTGACTCCATTTTCAGATAAAATGATTTTTACTTCTGTAATAATGCAATCAGCGGGTGACACAGCATTTAGAGCGCTTGGGATTTATCTGCCAGGTCTTGGCTTTAACTGGTCCTTTAATTCCACTGATACTTTGATACTCCTTGATACTTTTGTGAAAGAACAAGCACTGGAAGTTGTAGCCTTGTATATAATTATCAGGGCATACAGATGCATGGCTGAGTGTCAAACAAAATCAGCAAGCATTTTCCAAAGTGCTTAAGCAGTCATTATTCATTGTTCAGTTTTGTCATTTCATCAATGGCTGTTTGAATGTTACTGCAAAGGTAAATGTTTTGACAGATTTGCAATTGTCATGAATACATGCTCTCTTAGGCACAGGTGGACTGCATCAGGTTTACGAGGATCATTCAGGCATTCATCTAAAGTTAACGCTTTTCGAATCTGATGTAGCGCGTTCGTAGGTAGGGAAAATATAAGAGAAAGTTACAATAAGAATGTGTCGTTGTATGAGACCCATTGTTTTTTCAGTGTCTGCTAATGGCTGAACAATAAAGGAGCATTCTACAAAACATCTTACATGTGTCACTACTGGGGATGCTGCTTTAAGCAAGGTGTTCTGTTAATACTCTATGGCTCATCAATCTCCCTGTTTGATGATAATGTTTATATCAGAAATAGGGTTAATTTCTTTCCTCAAGCGGGTGAAGGTCTATGCTCAGTCTCAGACACTAGTAACTGCAGTGCAGATCCATGTGCACAACATGTGAAGAGTACTCCTTGTTCTCAGTTGCTGGAAGAAGTTAGAAACCTGTGAATCCATCTTCTGATTTATTTCCGGCTGATAAATTATGCTGTAACACATACGAATCACTTGGTCCAGATTCCAAAACCTTGGTGTCAGGATCCGGGACTTTGCCCACCAGAGGGCGCCGTGGATCCAAGCCTGGGGAGCTGATGCTCAACGCTCAGCTGATTCTCATCAGCTCATGATTAAGGAGGCTTCCTATTTAAGCTGTGTATGAACTCCTCTCTGTGCTGGATCGTTTGTTCTTCCCTGTGCCCCCATGCCTGTCTGAGCGCTGATCCTGTGATTCCTCTGATTTCCAATAAATATTGGACTTTTATCCTCCCTCTGTGTCTGTGAGTCTGCATATGGGCTAGTGCAGGGGTCTGCAACCTGCGGCTCCAGAGCCACATATGGCTC
>NW_015150692.1:592524-595083 GCF_000732505.1 Cyprinodon variegatus
TACACATGCCATAAGATTAACTGTATTAAAAACTAAAAATAGTCATTTTTCTTTAACAGTATATAAGGACGATTTTATTCAATTAGTACACCTGGCTGCAAGCCAAGACTGTTCCTGATGACACTGATAGTTTTGTTTCCAATGACACTGGTAGATCTGTTTCTGATAATAGTTTCGTTTCTGATCCCTCTGCTGACACTTATCTTCCCAGCACAGACACACCTGACGGACTGGTAATTCATTTGTACCATTCTTAATCAGATGTAATTATCCAGGTTTAAACCGGTTTTGCAGAAAAGAACAAGAACAATTGGTTTTAATGGAAGAATGGAAGTTACTGGAAGAAGCAAAAACAACACAGACTGAATTGCATGTTCCACTGGTTGTACAAAGCTTTTTACCTGCTCTGCACCTCTTTGGTATGAAACAGACTGTCTAGAATTTGCAAAGAGCTTTTCAACTTGAAATGCTCTTTGGCTACAGCAACACTAGCACTCCCCCTTTTTACTCTTCTTTCAGGTACAGTAATAAAATTTGTCTGACCAAAATAAATTACACCTTTTTAGTACAGATGCCTCCATCTTGTTCCTCCACTTTAAATCACAATCAGAATCAAGTTTATTGACAAGTAACAATGTTATATCCTGGGCTAATGCATGCTCCTGCCTGCCACCGCAACAGTCAGGTAGCCTACTTGTATACTGGTCGGACTTGCCATTCTTGTGGACACTCAGGAAATTTATGAAATCTCCATACAGAACACAGTTTTTATTTTTCCCTGACATAGGGGAGTCCAACTAATCCTAGAGACCCACTGTACTGCAGGTTTTAGATGTGCTGCACCCCCTCCTCTGTAACCATCTCAGTGGGGCTCCTAATCACCAATTTATTTAAATAAGGGATGTGAAGGTAAGGAATTAAACCTAAAAACAGGACAGTGGGTCCTGAGGAGAGAGTTTTAGAACCACCACTATAGGGGTTCCTCAGGGAGTTTCAAATAGCTGACAGTTTCAATAAAATTTTCCTCACTCAATGTTGACCACATTATTTATGTACATTTTACACACCCTCGAAAGCATGACAAGAAATGCAGGAGATGAATTTGCTAACCAACTTTCTGCTTCTTTTTGTGCCTTGGCAGAGTAGATTGCCTTTAGATATGTTATGAGCAGAGGAAGGTGGGGTTTGTGCAATATTTGACTCACTTTCCTGTATCTCTATCCCTTAAAACAGGCCATAAAACATATATCCTGCATATATACGAGGGGCATTTAGTATTCCCCTGACCCTCTTCCAGTTGTTTGATCTAGTTGAAATTTTGCATGTACAAATATTTATATCACTATAGATTAAGCACATTACAGCAACACATAAAGTCTGAAATGGAGCCTGTTGCTGTAATTTGCTTAATCTTTAGTGATATAAATATTTACATGTACATATTTGCATGTGCAAATATTTATATCACTAAAGATTAAGCACATTACAGCAACACACAAAGTCTGAAATGGAGCCTGTTGAATGTTTAAATGTTTTACAAGGTCATAAGATTTGGTATCATCATCATAAGTTACTTTCATTTAATCAAATATCTCTCGCATTGTGTGTCCTTTAATACAAAAACCATATCACTTTCATCAACAGGCTTATTTTCTGAGTTGACAGTTTAAAAACACATGCAAATCAGAAACCAAAATCATTTCAGAGCTGTAAGTTTGTAATTGCCACCTAAGCTATACAGATATAAAAAATGGATGATTATTAATATGATAAAAATTATGAAATATAATGATTTGCACTTTGAGATTTTTCTTTAATGTAAAGAGCAATACAAATTAAATGTATTGCAAATTTCATGCAAAATTTCTGGTACATCAAACAACTGGAAGTGGGTCAGGGGTATTACATTATATATATATATATATATATATATATATATATATATATATATATATATATATATATATATATTTTATGACAGTCTTACAGGAGATACTACTTTAGTTTTTAAGTTTGTTTTTTTTCATTAGTAGGATACTAAGTAGGAGTTTTTTTTTTTTAAACTGGTCACACTAGGATCATACACTTCAGTGACTACACCCTTACAAACCATGAATGATGATTTTTCACACATAAGACCAACAACAGAAAATTAGATTTTACAGTTCTTGTATTTGAAAACAAAAATAGCCATCAAACAATAAACACAACCCCCTTCCCCACAATATAAATGTCAATTTTTCCTCCAAGGTAGACAGGCTCCAACATAAAATACCCCACAGCAAGAGAGATCGGATAAGGAAAATATTGCATAGAGACTCAGAATGTAGTTTCTTTTTTTTTTAAGACCCATGAGAGTCCGTGCAGCAGAACAGAGGTAAAAGAGTGAAAGCATGAGGGATTAAACAGCCTCGGATAATTGAATTACGCAACAGTAGTAGCAGCGGTTGTTTCTGAAATGCTGTCTGCAAGGAAAACTGACATTTTACCATCAGGTAAGTGCATGAGGTGAAGGGGCATAATCAAAGCCTGCCTTGAGCTGTCAACATACAGGAGGGT
>NW_015150692.1:596747-599090 GCF_000732505.1 Cyprinodon variegatus
TGTGATGAACAGGAGTGGATATTGTACCAAGTGTCCAATGACATGTCACTTTACACAACATTTGTATGAAGAGTACATCTGGAAATTAGCTGATGATTTCGAAACACAGACAGTGAAAGAGATGTTGGAAAACTACAACAAAGCCACTGGAGAGAAGATGACTGTTGAAGGTCTGCTGTCGGAACTAAAGGCTGAATACAATCTCATGCAGAATCCAATCCTCTCTCCACTCCAGAGTACATTGAGATGCTCATTGAAGGAGAGAAACAGGAGGCCAAACCAGGCTGGAAGCAACGGGTTGATTCACTAATGATAGGAACCTGAACCAGGAACAAGAAACTTAATAACCTACTTTCTGAGCACCCCTGCTTGCTCTACTTGTACTTACTGGCTTTTAGATATTCTGTCATTCTTCTGTTTCTCTGTTCAATATGAAACTCATAAATTTAATCCTAACTGGCTTCCTCTTATTCGGTACAACTGTTTGCATAGATCACTTTTTTATAACTCCATTTGTTTTTTTCTGGATAGCCTTTCATTTACACTGTTATGATGTTCTATCAAGGTGCTATATGATCAGAGGACCTATGGATTTTTTTTATCCGTTATACGTATAAGCAGCTTATAAAATATTTCTTGAATTTCAGTGTGAAGTTTAGGACTCAATGAATTTAAACAATTTTTGCAGTCTTTTTTTTTTTTTTTTACTTTATCTCCCCCTAGTGTTTGTTGATGATTTCTTACTTGAGTGAGGTGAACATTTAGTTCAAACCTTATATTGATTCTTAAAGATATTTTTACAACAAATGGAAGTAAATAGAATAATATTGTTCTTTTCTATCCTTGATGCAATATGTACAAACCGGTTTTTGTGTCACATGATTCCCTTTTTTAACTCCTGTTGTATGATAGAAGCAGCTCAGTTTTTATTGGCTGAACTAAATTAGGCAGTTAAATAAACATCTTTAAGACATATAACCGAGAAATGTTTTTTGTTTTAAACTGGGTGTTTGTAGCACTCTGGAACAGAGTTTTCATGTTCTGTGTATGTGTGAGTTATCTCTGGGTACTCAGGCTTCCTGCCATAGTCCAAAAAAACTGTTTGATTGATTGGTGGGTGTAAATAGCTTTGGAAATATTAAGGTAAAATAGCCTTGGCTGGATTCGGCACGTTGTACAAGGAGCTTGTTATTGCTAGGATGAAAAAATAAGTTGTATAAAAATAAATGCTTATATCAACCATTAAAATATGATACAAGAGCCTCTAAAAAAAGAGAAAAATCTGAAGTCATGCAGTCTGGAAAAGTGTGGAATTTTATTTAGGATTTTTTCAGACCTCCTTCAGCACAAAAACTATTATATTCAGATATGTTGGACTTTTGGGTAATATTGATTTACTTTTTGTTCATTCATTCATTCATTCATTCATTCATTCATTCATTCATTCATTCATTCATTCATTTATACATTCATTAATTTATTCATCCACCCATTCATCCATCCAGACATTCGTGGGGAAAACACAGAAAAGGGAAAAAAAAGTACTGACAAAGCTTCTAAGTAAACCTTTGTTAATAATTTACAAAACTGTAAAGATGTAACCGGGAACCTGAGTTTCACGTTTTCAATATGTGTATATATATATATATGTATATATATATATATATATATATATATATATATACATATATATATGTCATGATGGGATTCAGATTTCTAACCCACATGCAGAATACAACGGAGGCAGATGAAAAGTTTGACTGTTTATTGAAACAAACACAAACTTAAAAGGAAGATGCTGAGAAACAGATCCGGGACTGGTCACACAGGGTTCTCTGTAGAGAGGGACAGTTAGGTTAGCCAGGATGCGGCAGATCTTTGCCAGGGGAATTGTGCAGGTTTGTACCTGTGACGTGATTCTGGTTTAGCAGCAGAGGGAGGGAACCAGGTGGGTCCAGAGGCAAGAAATCGGCAGAGGGCTAAGCAACGCCAGGGCTCGAGTTCAGACTTATCAGTGTTCAGGTCCAGAGTTTTCCTTCGATCCTCTTCTTGAGGGCGGGCAGGCAGGTTCAAACAGTTAGATTCTTCAGATGAGCTCCTGAGAGCCGGCAGGCAGATTTCAGCAGAGGAAACTCTTCCAGAGTTCCAGTGTTCAGTTAGGTTTCTTCCTAAGAAGCAGAGAAGACAAAAACTGATTAGGTTCAGGTTCTGGTTTCAGGGGAGTCAGAGAATCAGACAGGCTGGTTGGCTCAGGCTTCGCTAACCATAACTGGCTTAACACTCTGGCGCTGGGGTGTAGTCCTGCCCCTGCTTATATGCTGGTCTCCTGATGACTGATGGGTC
>NW_015150692.1:601639-602952 GCF_000732505.1 Cyprinodon variegatus
TACAGTAGTAAAGAGAATTGGTCCTAGTGCTGATCCCTGTGGTACTCCACAGATAACCTTTGAGCATGAGGAAGATTTGTCATTAACGTGAACAAACTGAAATCGATCAGATAGATAAGATTTAAACCAGTCTAATGTTGTTCCTTTAATTCCAACAAAATATTCAAGTCTTTCTAAAAGAATATTATGGTCAACAAAATATAATTGGCAACCTTCACCAGAGCTGTTTCAGTGCTATGATGAGCTCTAAAGCTAGACTGAAACTCTTCAAAAAGTTCATTATGGTGTAAGTGACGCACACTTTTTTGGCAACTACTTTCTCAAGAATTTTAGATATGAAAGGAAGATTGGATATAGGTCTATAATTGACCAAGTCATCTGGGTCCAGAGACGGTTCCTTAAGGAGAGGTTTAATTACAGCAACTGTAAAAGCCTTTGGTACATATCCCTGTAACAGAGATAGATTAATCACATCTAAAATGAGGGAAACGTGGCTACTACAGTAAATTTAATAGAAAAAACTCCATTTCACTCGCACCTCCGCCATGCTTTTGTGTTGTCATCTGAGAAGAAAAAGAAGAATACTTCTTTGCACGTGCCCACTGAGCGATTTGCTCACGACCACCTTACGACAGCCAACTAAATTTAAAAACTTATTTGATTTTCTTCCGACCTCACGATTCCTGATTGGAAGGTGGTCTCGAGAGGCTGATCACCCCTCAGTACCCCATGTATACTACATGACGCACGATCAGGTTTAAAGTATGTCTGGCTTTAATATGATTATCATAAAATAGTCTGAAATAGTGTGAAAACCTGGGTGATGAGAACATTAAAAAATTTAAAAAAAAAAAGTCTTCAATGAAAGTGTGTCTGAGCAATACAATATGCCTGGTCATTTTAAAACAAGAAAAACGCAACCACAACACAACCAATCACAGAGCTCTCTTATATAAGCCAATCACAAGAAAGTAGTCTAGGTAGGATGACTATTTGCTCCGCTCCGGTGTTCTGTTAGCTCAGCATACCCTTTGTGATATATATTACATAGAGTTTCCTAAGTCTCCGCTCTCCTTACATCCAATCTCACTGTTTTATTTCGTGATTTAGGCAGTTTGTTGTTGTAGTTTCTGCATAAAACAACAAAGAAATGATTAACTTGGTTCGTTACACACATAAGGTTTAAGAACATTGTATGTCCATTAGATGAGGATCTTATAAAAAAATATCACCATTTTTTTCACAGAGAAATTATTTTCAGATTACACATAAAGAGATTAATTAATTCCGTTGGGGAAAAGGAATGACTTTGG
>NW_015150692.1:604805-607791 GCF_000732505.1 Cyprinodon variegatus
GTTCTGTTGTTACTCCCAGTATCTCAAAAAACAGGTGGGGAGGTAGAGCCTTCAGTTACTGGGCTTCCTAACTGTGGATCTGGCTCTTTCTATGGGACACAGAGCCAGATATTTCATCACATCCAGGCTTAAAATGTTTTTGTATGACAGAGCCTATTTAATTGAGACGGTTCAATTAGCTCTGGACCATTTTATAGCAATGCAGCCACCCCCTCTGCTGCGCCCCCGGATGTTTCTGCAATTTTGTTTGCTGGTAAATTGTAAGAATAAATAAATACATAAGAAAAACATTAAATAAAAAAAGAAACTCACTGTTACTCAATGATCTATGATTCGGCCTACATGAAGGTGGAATTGCTACAATCAGAGCAGAACTACGACAGAGCTTTGTCAATGAAATCCCAGAGAAGAAACCTTCATCCTTCAATTCTCCAACAGCAGTGATCCACTGTTCGATTCCTTCTTTTCTCATCACTCCTGCCCCTCTGCCATAGCTTCTGCTCTATCATCCGTGTCATCTCACCGTAGATACCGTTGAATGTCTCTAACCCCCACATTCTCAGTGCCCATGTCAGTCCGTACAAGCCTGGGCCAGCCCCCACAGCACTCCGATGCCTCCACAAAGTACCTGCCGATGACTTTTGGGTGGCTATTAGTGAGGGCAGCCCGCAGCCAAAAGACTTTGGGTGACAACCCGTCAATGCACCCATTAATACATATCCCACATGGCTTCAGTTTGTCATATGAGTCCATATGCCACACAAAGTTAGGTCCTTGAGCAAAACATTGCCTCCTTCTGAGACATATTGCTTGGTGAACTTGAGAACCGATTGGGTCCAGGAGAGAGAGGAGGATCCTGACATCCTGTTTTCTGACACAAATACCATGCTTTACGCACTTAGCATCCATCCACTGATAACCGTGGTCCTTTCAGAGCCATGTAGTTGGTCAACAATAAAGTCATTCCCAGCATCCAAGTTGTACATCCTCTGGTGAAGCGACCTGGCTCTTAAAATTCTATACAAATGCCTCTCAGCAATGAGAAATCCTTGAAACATCGGACTTGTCAAAATATCTTTGTAGCAGCCGAAAATATTACTCGATCAGGCTATCTCTGTCCATCACGTTTTGTTCGTTTGAGAAGGTGTGCTGTCTGTAAGAAGATTATGTTTTAGTATTTTGTGCAATTGTTATAAATGTATTTTGTCGTAACAAATTAAGATATCAGGGTAACACACTAGTAGTTAGTGAGAACAAATTAATATTTTGTCAGAACAAATTATCATTTTGTGGGAACATTTTAGTGTTCCGTGCGCACACTGCTTCTCCTTTTTTCTCCATGTCAGTTTTGTGGCTCCGTAGAATCATAAAAATAAATAGTTCATACGTTGTGATTGCTGTTTTTTTCTTTTATTAGATTATGTCTCACAGTGGACATGTGCCTACAATGACAACTTCAGACCTCTCCATGATTTCTAAGTGGGATAACTTGCAAAATAGCAGGGGGTTGAAATACTTATACATATATATTATATACTATGTGTATATATATATAAATAGATAAAAAACAACAAACACAGGGACCAACCAGAACAAACACAAAAAAAAACCAAACAAACCTGCCCACTCAATGAATGCACTCACGGAAGCAATGCACATGCTAGATTGGTAATGCAAAGGGTTTCTTGCATAAGGGGTTAATATCCCCACTTTCCCATTTTAATAAAATAAACTACCAACAGTATTCAAATATGAAATGTAACAAGTGCAGGTATAACCAAGACGAAGATTAGTGTGAGTGTGAATACAGTGGTCAATTAAGCAAGTAGCCCAGTTAAGGCATTCCACCCCAATCCTCTTTTTTTCGACTTCTAAAGTAAATTTAGCCAAGCTGCTCCCTTGAACAGAGCAGGTAAACAGCCAGAGCGCCAAAGCAACTTAACCAGCGTTTGCCCCAGTGTCCAAATTTCGGTGTATGAGTGTTTTTGACACCCAAAACGCCTTCAGTGTTGATGCAGCTTAAGTCTTTACAAGGAATATTATGCATATTTCTATTGCAAAATGCATAAGGTTGTCTATGAAAAAAAAAAAAATCTGCCTATATTGGAGTTTCCTCATTTGTGATTTGTCATCCTCATTTCAGTTTAACCTCATGTGTGATTTTTCCTCATCCCGTAAGTTTTCTCTCATCCATTTTCCCTCACCTTTTCAGTTCATCCTCATCCGTGTTCCCAGTCCTCTTTTTCAGTTTATCCTCTGTGGCTTTTTCTTCATTTTGTCCCAATTTGGGATTTTCCTCCTTATTTCAGTCTCTCTCTAATCTGTTTTCTATCATTTAATAATCATATATGATATTCCTCCGTTCTGTTTTCCTTCTTTTGTGTGATCCCTCTTATTTTTCAGTTAATCACCATCTGTGATTTTTTTCTCCTTCCAGTTCATCTTGATCTGGGATTTTCCCCCACCTTGCAGTTTTTTCTCATCTGTGTTTTCCATTTACATTTTCTGTTTATCATCATGCTTTTTCATTCGCCTTTCCTTTTTTTCTCGTTTGTTTTTCCTCCTCTTTTTTTTTGGTTTTGTGATCATCTGTGATTTCCATCCTAATTGCAGTTTATGCTCATCTGTGACCTTTTTTTGTCCTCCTTTCTTTTTTTTATTTGTTTGACATTGTGTGTTATTTGTCCCTTCATTTTCACTTTATCATCATCAGTGACTCCTTTCCTTTAAGTGTCATGATGGGTTCTCTAAAGTGACCCAAGTATGCAGAACACCACGGAGACACTGGTAAAAGTCCAAAGAGTTTATTAAAGAGCACAAGCACATGAATAATAAACTGAAAACAGTTCAGGCAGGGGGCTGGTTCACTAGGTCTGTGCAGGGAATGGGAGATGGCTGGTAGCTGAGTTTTGTGAGGCTAAGCATTAGCTTCAGGCTTAGCCTGGCAGTCCTGGGTTTGAGCTTCCAGCTTACAGCAGAGAAAATC
>NW_015150692.1:609464-612806 GCF_000732505.1 Cyprinodon variegatus
GACGCAATCAGTTGGTTTTCCTTAGACAGAATACTTTGAATTTCGTTAGTCATTCATGACCAAAATTAAATAAAGGCAAATAAAAAAATATTAAAACCTAGTACAGTTTTAATTTAACTGTTCTTGTGTCCGCTAAGGATGGAAGCAGAATTCAAGCACTGGATCTAATAGGTGGAAATAGTGGAAAACTCTATATTATTCCAAAATAATTAAATAGTTATAAGCTTGGATTTAAATTTGTGGGGGAAATTGTTTATAGCTGAATTAAAGGTATATTTTAATATTAGAGTATTTCCATGTGTATCATCATAATGTTGCTGTTTTTTCGTTTATTGTTTGAATTATTGATTGTTCTTCTAATTCCTGCTCTCTATGTTCCATATTTTAAAATAGCTTGCTTGTTTCAATATTTTTAAATCCATCTTCTTATGTCGACTCCTATGTCTTGACTCTGTCTGCTCACTCAGCTGCTGTTCTGGTATGAATAAAGTGGTTCTATTCTATTCTATTCTATTCTATTCTATTCTATTCTATTCTATTCTATTCTATTCTTTTCTATTCTATTCTATTCCCACACAGATATTTTCTGTGTGGCCGTGGTAAATAGAAGAACATCTTTTATATCACTTTTTATTATAGTTAACTGATTTTCTATATATTGTTCTTCTCTTCCACAAGTCATATGACCTCAAGTAATTTAGGCATCCATAGGGATAAATTGTACACAAATTATCCAAACTTGGACGGGTTAGAAGAGCATGCAATAAAAAAAAGATCTATCTCAATGCTCATTGACAATATTTTGGAGTTCTTTGAAAATATTAATTCCACAGAGGACAGGTGACCTGTTCCTTTACGAGTTTTAATACAAATAAATACAAGTGAACAGATATAAGGAAACATTGAATAAGTTAAAAAAGTCATGGTGAAAAAAATCCAGACCCGTGTGCAACAAAACTGAAAGTATTTTAGGAGTTTGAAATGTTTGTTATGAAACCCACTCAACAACATACTAAAAACAAAACTCATGTACTATCACTTAATCATTCTTAAATAACCATAATTTCCTTGTTAGCAGACAATTATTTGTAACAGTTTATTCGTACTGTTAACTGCTTCATAACAAAACTGAACAATAGACACTGCAGCAGTCCATCTCATTTCTTTGGCCTGATGTGGTCGAATAACTTTCTTTACTGAATCAGGTGGAGAGAGCTGTGTGGCAAACAAAAAATGTGGAGGAACATGTCTTTATCTGCATTGAAAGCATGAGATGTGAATTTTATCATAAATATATAATATATTTATATGGTTAAATACTTAGTGTGGATTTAATAATACATTTAAGAAAAGGAGAAATGCCTCATTGGTGATTTCACATGGAAGAAAACACTATGAAAATTTCTTACTATAGTAACAGTTCAAAAGCTGCAGTAACAGTTCATTTTTTGTTCATTTGAAATATGAAATGTACACCTGAATTTTAATTTCTTTATATTTTCTGGGGTACTATATTATAAATCTAAATGAACTCAATATAAATGGTCACTCAGTTACAAATTTGTGTTTAATTCAGAATCTAAACTTAACAGGTTGTAGATTTTACATCCTACTCTACTTTTTTGAAAAATTGGGTTGGCTTTTATTAGAAAGCGCAAACATTTTGAGGAAGTTATTTCAAGCATGCTAAACGCGGATACAGATCAGATCATTTTTGAGTTTCCCTATCATTAAGCAAATGTATGTTCTTCCTGGTCTGGTTGCTGAGCCACATACCTGTGTTTTCAAAGAAGTCAGAAGTATAATTTAAAGAAAAACAAAGTGCTCCGCAAAAAATAAAAAAAAACACCATACAAGAGTTGAACACGTAAAGATTTATCCACAAACAACTGAAACCAGATTCTTCAACTAAAACTTTCTACCTAATTGTCTAATTTAGATGCTGGTGCAATAATTTATCCTAAAACGTCCCTTTTGACAAGAATGTTTTTTTTTTTTACTGAAACAAACACTAAAAATACCCAAACCTCATCTGAGGTCGTCACTGTGGAGAAAGAAGGTACTTTGCTGTGCTGTGGGGGAGTTCAACCCCCAATAGTTTATACCAATAAATATAATCCATTCAATAACTTCATCCTGATTTACAAAATATATGCATTAATAATTAGCTTTTTGATTTTCTTACTTTGTTTTCATATTGTAGCAAAAAAAAAAAAAAAAAAAAATCACTTTTTATTATCTAGTATGTAACCCCAAGCACTTATATGATCTGACAATGACCTTTATGAAAAAGAAACTAAAGGTGCTGCTTGTACACATGTGGCAGAAGTTCAAGCTCACACAAAATTATTTTATTCTGGAGGAGTCAAGAGTTTCAGTTCATCCATAGACTGTTCAAAGAGCTCTGCCAACTCATTAATAATGCTTACCTTCTGGCACAAAGCTAAAAAGCGGGCATGGTTGATAAAAATAGCTGCAATGTCAACATGAGTGGGAGACAGGTGCTGGGATCTAAAAGAAGTAGGAATTGCAAGTCCTGTTTCAGGATCAGAAGTTTTCCACATTTGGAGGCATTGAATCCATTAAAAAAATGCAATAACAAACAAGCATTCAATAAAATGGAAGAAAATAAAGTAAATAAATTCAGAATATCAAGAGAAGCCTTGCATTTATAAATCCATTGTTGGCAAATCTGTTCAACATTACAAAGCACCTAAACTATTATTCTACTTGCTATGATGCTGGACAGGATAAGTAAAAAAACAGTGATCCACCTTAAGCTTTCCAAAATTTTAGGAGTAATGAGAATATTAAGTGAGCCTATGAGAGAATCTAAAGCAGAATAGATGGTATTTGACTGTGCATAAAATATTTTATCTATTATTTTACACAGTATTTGTTTAACATATATTGAACATAGTTTATGAGTTAAAAAAATCACATTTCTAATATACAAGTAAAAGTGTTTGCTTCTACAACCAGATTTTTTTATTAATTGTGAATGAATAGTTTGGCTTTTGCTATAAATATTTGAAATAAACATAAAACTATCTAAAAATCAGTGCATAATTTTTTTTTTTTTTTATGTAAAAACATTTACATTAAAGTAATAACTGACCAAGGGAGATAACTGGTACAAATGTCCAAGTAGATTGTAATGATAATTTACTTTAAACTGGGGCTTTTTTTTTTATAAACATAAACCTAAAGCAGGGCTATCCAAGTCCAGTACTCAAGAGCAACCTAGCAACTTTTTCATGCATCCTCTTTTTTATGCAAATATGAAGGACGTCATATTTTTGCCACATCACTAAAGTAAGACCGCAACCTTATTTTTCTCTG
>NW_015150692.1:614218-615770 GCF_000732505.1 Cyprinodon variegatus
TCTTCCATCATCTGTTTGGGTAACAGTATTAGAGCTAATGACTTAATTAAGCTAATTAAGAAGGCTGGCTCTGTTCTAGAAACTCCTCTAGAACCTCGGGAGATTATTTCACAAAGAATAATTCTCCATAAAGGGAAGAAAATTATGGACAACAATTCATCCCCTAATATTTTTAATCAACTTAGACATAGACAACTTTTATTGAGAAACAAATGTACATCCTTCAGACAGTAAATGAGCTGCAGCTTAGCAGTGAAATGAAAACTTTCATTTGATAAAGTGCAGCAGAAATCAAATATAAACAGTGTGGGATATAAACATGGTGCAAAACACATTGATATGGAAGTTGATAGTATTGCAAGACAAATATATGTGGTGCAGATATGCCGTAGAAAGAGTAGAAAGAGTTTTTTTTGTCTTTTTGGATTGGTGTTATCAGTGTAATGCAGAGTCTGTGACTTTTTTTCGACAGTTCACCAGGCAGTGGGGAAAACTGTTGCAGAATCTGCATTGAATGCTGCGAAGCCTCTTCCCAGAGGGCAACAGGGAGAACAGTTCATGGTAGGGGTGTGAGGGGTCATTGATGATGTTATAGGCTCTGGACATACATCGTTGGGATGGAATGTATTTTATGGAGGGAAGAGGAGCCACAATGATATTATCTGCTGTTTTCACCACTCTTCTCACGTTCATCCAGTGATGGGAGGGGGCAGGTGGGCTCTCCTCATCGTCAGCAGAAAGTACATGCGCTTCTGTGCCCGTCTGAACAGTGAGGTGGTGTTTACATTCCAGGTGAGGTTGTCTGTGATGTGCACCCCCAGGAATTTGGTGGTGTTGAGCACCTCTACAGCTGAGCTGTTGATAAGCAGTGGAGCGGTTAGGACGGTTCTTCCAGAAGTCGACAATAATCTCCTTAGTGTACTCCATGTTCAGGATGTTATCTCTTTACCAGCCCACCATCTGCTCCAACCCCTTTTTGTTGTCCTGGTCCTTGTCATCTCTGATCAGGCCCACCAACGCGGTGTCGTCTGCAAACTTTAAGATATGATTGTATGAAGCTGCCTCCTACAGGCACAACCTTGTTGATTGGTACAACAGAGTGTCTTCACTAAGAGGCTGCAAGATAGACCTCTACAGATGATCCTTCCTGACTAGAACTATCAAAACCTACAACACCTGTTTGGAAAATAATATATGAGTTACTGCCACATTTAATTTCTCTTTGGGATTAATAATTTTTATTTTATTTTTTTTTTATTGAACCCGCGTTGCACCTGAATCAAATGACTGGCTCATTAGCAGGCTTCTATAGAGCTAGACAGAATGTCGAAGGAAATTCTGAGCTGTTTTGAATCAGAAATGAGACAACACATATATGCTGCAAGTGAAGTTGTTGTGGCACAGTTACTTGAGGCCATGAAAAAAGATACATTGTAAGAACAGATGCAATATAAACGTTAATTCAATTCAATTCAGTTTATTTATATTTAACCAATTCACAACACATCATCTCAATGCACTTTACAGTTCACCAAATTAATTCAAAGTTTTC
>NW_015150692.1:618435-621199 GCF_000732505.1 Cyprinodon variegatus
GCTGCACCATCCAAAGTGGGATGGATGGATGGGAAAGTTTAGTGAAACCCCTTAAAAGCCTTATAGTGCATTTAACATAAAAAATGGCAGAGTTCTACCCCCCGACCTTTGGCTCAAAATTACTTGCTACTTGTTACTTGTCACTTTGAGATTACTGAAAGAAGATTAATGAATGTTTTACTTGCTTTGGGAATGGACAGGTTTTACACGTTTTTTCCTCAAATTGAATAAAGTCCAGTACAGGTCTGGTGGTTTTGGTTTCATTTTGACTAATAGTCGATGTCGATCTATGTAAACAGGAAGCAAACATTTTTTGACAGCAAACACTCAGTATAAAAAGTACAGAGGAAGCAAAAGTCCAAGTTTGAAAGGCTAGCATTAAAAATGCTCATAAAGCCGGAGTTGTTTCAACCAAATTTGTCGAGTCTTTTGTCAGAATATGCATCCACCTTCTATTTAAAATTTTAAATTTAAATATCTAAAGGAAATAAATATTACTTTTGATCTCTTAAAAATCAAACCTGAAATCCTTTTTTTGTCTTTTTTACAAGTACGTTTTTTAGGAAAAAGCATAAAAATGTATTCTAGCCCTAACAGAGCAGTTTTATTCTAAAACTATATTCTCATCTTCTTCTCCTAATGTTGATTCAGTTCTAGGAGGTGGATCTGAAGGAGAAACAAGTTCAGTTCTCCAGAAATTGTGACACCAAGAGGATGAATAGAAGAACCAGTGGAATAATAACAGCACTATATCTTATCGCTGGCCATTTTAATGAATTTCATTATTATTACACTAAAAGACTGATATCTACAAGAGAAACATGTACTCAATTTCTGGAAAAACAAAAACGTGCTCATGTGTACTAAAATGAGCCAACGTGTGAAACAGGGCATGCAGATATCAGCAATCTTCACATCCAAGTTGCCAGTACCAGTAAGTCTTAAATGAAGTGTATTTACCCTTAATTGGGGTAGGTAAATGAGGTAGTTTGCCAATGGAATGAGTATTTTTACTCTTAAAATAAGATAATTGGATAATATGCACTTGAAATAAGACAATGCAATTTTTTTTTTCTTATTTTAAAAATGTCTCTTTTACCTCTTCAATCTAAGAACAAATACACATATTTTAGGAAAAATGACTTGTCTAGATGTCGCATTTTTCCAGTGTATCTGCTTTTCCTTTTTAATTTGAGAAATGAAATGTTAAAAAGGATGCAGTTTTTATGCACCCAGAAAGAGTAACAGAGAAATTAGGCTACTCAATTAGAGAAGTTTTTGTTTTTTTGTTCTGTTTCCCCCCCGCTATTTTATTCTTCTTTCTTCCCACTAGCTCTTGGTGACTACCATGGTGTTAGCCATAGGTGCTATTGAGGTTATTGTTCTTTGTTTGTCGTTTAGCATGTTTGGATATATGTTTGATGTCATGTTTGAGTCATGTTTGTACTGAGGTAAAAGAAAGTTTAGTCAAATATTTCATTTTTAATTTCAGCTGTGACCAGCTCTTCATCTCTCTCTGTGGTATCACGGATATACTGAATAATAAAGGAGTGACATTTACTAGCTCAAACACACAAGGTGGAAACAACCTACTGGTAAGAGATAAAATTATAAACCAACTTGAATCTTTGCACTCAGATATAATCTTCCTGCTCTGCTTGGTCTGCTAAGTGCTCTGCTTGGGAGACCTGCCAAAGTACATAGAAAGTTCTGCATATGTTTGTGTTTTATCTCAAAGAAGCTTTAAGCTTCTGATTGCTGGCTAGCTAATTGCTCATCATTAAAACTTGCATTTAATATCTGCAATAGAGTTTATTTACATTCATCTACTGATATTTTAAAGGACACTTTAAATGTATTAAATATTTATACCTGAACATTCCTCAGAGACTCTTGAACTGACTTTTTACTTATGCTTTTTCTATTTAATGTCTGCATAGGTATTATATATAATAATACTGTAATAGGAATTATTAGCTAATAACACTACCATTGTATTTAAACCCATGGTCTTTTGTAGTTAATTTATTCGGTTAACGATTTTTTTTCACTCAGGCCACAATCTCTCTTCCTTCAGTAACATCTGAAGGAACACAGACAGATTTCTTTGGTTGGCGATTAATACCTCTCTTGATAGCCATGGTCTAAATCAGTAAATTGATGGAGTCAACTGGATTTTAAACAGCCAGTCCAGGACCCCAATCTTTTTGGTAAAAGAACCCTAGTCAATAAGCAAATTACAGATATAATCATTTAACCAATCATTTAACTAATAATCAATTATTTGATTTACCCACTATTTTGAGTGACCTCTTAATTAATTATAACTTCCAGTTCTAGTTTAAACTTGCCAAACAAAGATGAGGAAGTAATAGATTACTTTACATAGGTATGTGTCTTGAGCGTTTTCCCCTTTGCTAAGCAAATGTACTTCCTGGTGCAGCTGCTGAACCACATTCTAGTGTTTTCTAAGAAGTCAAAGACATTATTTCAACCATTTAAAAAAAAGAGCAGAATTGTTCTGGTTGGTTTGGTTGTCTTGAACTACTGATCTGTCCTGAACAACACAGTCTTTTCAGGATGGTCGAAAATAAAAAGTGCTCCCTGCATTATCATCCGCAATGGTTGTTTCTTGCCGCTTCTGCGTAGCAAGAAGCAGAATAGTGACATTTGTTGAGTATTATTGTCATTAAAGGAATAGTACACCCAAAACATGATTAGCCTTCATTTTCTACTCACCCCCATGCTGAACAACACTCTGGAG
>NW_015150692.1:621502-622250 GCF_000732505.1 Cyprinodon variegatus
TCACTTCAGGTTGCTTTATGAACACAACCTAAAAGTTGCAGGACATCGGCCCTCAAGGATTAGAGTTTGACACCATTGCTCTGAAGCTTAATCAATCCTAGGTTTTACTGTACAAGCCTGATCCCTATTAAAAATATGTTTCATCCTGAGAAAAACTAAAATTACTTTGGAGCTGTCCACTGCAGAGTCTGAGAAGTTTGGCTTAAAGATAAATTAAACTGCATGCTCATCTGATGTTCTACCTAAAAGGAAGTCCACAAATGTTTCACTTTCTTTGGGTAAATACAGGTTCTACATGTTCCTTAATAAAGTTGAAACCAGAGCCAGTATAGGCATGATGATTTTTGTTTCATTTTGAGTAAAAGTAGGAGTGTGTTTATAAATCTCTCTATATAAACAGAAGCAACTCCAAACGAACACAGAGCTTCTCCTCATTTATTCCTAAAGAAGACTGAGAGGTAAGTTGTTGGAAAAGTATACATCTGTTTATTTATACATGATGAACATGACTGCCTTGGATGTGTCTTTAACTGCTTACCTGCACTAACTAACTGGGCCATTAGCAATAGAACCTGAGTAAAGGCTGAGGAGGTAATTTTGTCCGTTGTTTCTGGCTTGTCGAACCTGGAATGTATCTAAAAGTCCCCAATGACAGCTTATAACTCTGAGTTACCACATGTCATTAAGTTTTCTTTGCAAGTTTTGTTTCTCTAAACAAATTCCATCCAAACTGTGACTAATGTTGACT
>NW_015150692.1:624125-625435 GCF_000732505.1 Cyprinodon variegatus
TTTTTATTTTTATCTTTTATCTTTATTATCTTGTGTTGTTGGATGTGTGTATGTGTTAGTGGAGCGTGTAACAAAAGTAATTTCCCTCTGGGATTATTAAAGTATTTCTGATTCTGAAGCATTCTGCCTTAATTCTTCTCACCTGTTCCTCACCTGGATGCTCTTACTTGACTTCATTCCCTTTCTCCACACTTATGTATTTAAGTATTTTCATTTTAATTTTCCCTGCTGATTTTTGTCTTGCATGTTTGCCCTACAATGAGCCATATTTCTCTGTTTTCTGTTTCTCCTAAGCTTCCACTTTTTACCTGCCTTCTAAATTCTGTAACATTTTTCTAGCCTCATTATCCATTTTATCTTCAGAGGTTCAGTTTGTATATTTGTGTTGTACAGAAAACTGTATATCTAAAACCTCCAGTAATACAAGGTTGCAATGTTAACATGAACTAACTGCTCTTTATTTGTAGACATGCAGTTGAGACTTGCAACTCTGAACTGTAAATACTATGTAAGAAATAACAAGAAAAAACTTGAATTGCTTATAAAAAATTAAGCATACTTTAATCAAACTGAATTTAAGATCCATTCTTCTCAAAGTCAGAAATTAAAAGTTTCAAATTTTTTAGTCTTTATGTGTTTAATCGTTTGATTATATCCATAAATTTTCAAAAACTATTTTTGCTGATTTCGTTTAGAAATATCCTAACATACTTGCAGCAAACAGGAAGATATAAATAAGTTGTGTTTACGCTTATATTTCAGGAATTTTGCTGACCAAGACTGGAAAGTCAAACAAACAGCCTTTCGTTTCGAACTCCAAGCTGAGGTTTGTTTTTATTTATCTTTGGCTAAATAGATTCACTTTTAAACATAACAAATCATTAATATTGCTCTAGGAAAGATCTTCAGCTTGACCGACTAAACTTTCTGAAAGCTAAAAATATTTTTTGGGGACTTTTAGAAAAGGGATTTTTGCTACAGTACATCAAAGCAATTTCCTAGAAATATCAGCTGTCATAGAGTTAACAAAGGTCTCTGATGTAAAGAAATAATTGTGTTCAGCATATTAGAATGATACTGTAAAGTAGATTTTTTTATTTCATTATTTCCAAACCATGGGTAAACACATCATGTGTATTTATTACACACCAGTGATGTTTTCTTGCCTTTTTTTCTGTTAATTGTGGGGATTTTCATCTTAAAGCTAAATAAAACACAACATTTAAAGGAGAATTCCGGTTTTTAACACTTTTAGCCCATTTTCTGTAGTGTCCAGGATGAAATCGAATGATCGACACCAAAATTTTGAC
>NW_015150692.1:626197-630146 GCF_000732505.1 Cyprinodon variegatus
GATCATTCGATTTCATCCTGGACACTACAGAAAATGGGCTAAAAGTGTTAAAAACCGGAATTCTCCTTTAAGATGAGATGCTTACATCAGACCAGTTAAAATATTTAAATCTGAAAAAGCAAATTTTCTCATCTATTGATCAGATAAGATCGGTGAATAAGTTGAGGTCAATCACCTGGGCCACATCAATATGTGACAGAAGAAAGCTGGAATTTAACCGAGAATATTCAGATTACAGGAACACACAGATGCCTATGACAATTTAAACATCTGTGAATTGTTCCTGGGCTACAAACCCCACATTAAGAAATATATAAAATCTGTCATTACATTTTTAATTACTTTTAAATGTTTCAACAAATTTCAAAAGGGAAACTATTGATGAGGGATGTTGAATAATTTATTTATGGCTTAGCCTCTCAATGTCAGAAAAGATATGTTAGTACACCTGTATGAATTATATTTTCATTATTAACATAAAAATATATATATTTTTTCTGTTTTCTTAGGTTTGACAACAGGCAGATTAACAGCAAAGAGGATTCAAGACTGACAACCAAGATGTGCTTAATAACTCTCCTCATTGTTGCTCTTATAATACCATTGTTAATCTGGCAAAATGTCATCACTGTGACAGACTTAGTCACATCAGGAAAGAAAGTTTCAGATGTAGTCATCCCAGCATTAGATGATTCTAGGATATCAGGGGCCTTAACACTGACAGTCACAGCCATTTTCATTCTAACAAACTCTCTAACAACGACTCTCTTTGTTGCTGTTGCAGCTGCACTTTGGTTGCATTGGTTCAACATTGTCCCATTAAGAGTTTTGATTGCTTCAGGCTCAGACTTTTACCATAAAGTTGTCATGGGATATAATCAGACCTGCACTGATTCAAAGCCAGCAGCTCAACGATTGGCTGATGTTGTTAAAGAAAAAAGCATTCTGCTGCCATCACAGATTGGCTGTCCCCCACTTTACAAAATCCCACTGGAAGAAAAACAAATGGAAATTGAAGGTTGCAAAAGTTTCAGTTTTGGAAAGAAGTCCAGCAATTGTAACCGAAACATTATGGTTGTTGGAGCCGCAGGTGCTGGAAAGTCTACCGTCATCAATGCAATGATAAACTATGTTCTGGGTGTTAGATGGGAAGACTCGTTTCGGCTTAAGTTAGTGGACGAAGGTCGGCCAAAGTCACAACTTCAAAGTCAGACTTCAGAAATCACAGTGTACAAACTTTACCATCAGGAGGGTTTTAGAGTGAATTACTCACTCACTATTGTTGACACTCCAGGCTTTGGAGGCACTGGAGGCGTAGACAGAGACAAGGAGGTAACAGAGCAGCTGCGTAACCTCTTCTCTAATGAGAAAGGTGTTGGTGAAATTGATGCTGTCTGTTTTGTAGTTCAGGCTGCTTTAACTGAACTGACATCAACTCAAAGATACGTGTTTGATTCAGCCCTCTCAGTCTTTGGAAAAGATGTGGCAGAAAACATCAGGATTCTGGTGACATTCGCAGACGAGCAGCAGCAACCCGTTCTAGATGCCATCAAACAGTCCGGTGTCCCATGTCCTAAAACCAAAGATGGATTACCCGTTCACTTCAAATTTGATAACTCAGTTCTGTTTGCTGTGAACAAATCCTCAGTGGTAAGACGTATGATGGGACTGAATGAAGACAGAACCTTTGAGTTTTGGAACATGGGAACAAAGAGTATGGCCAGTTTCTTTGAAAGTATACGTCACATCAGAACCATAAGATTGACAATGACTAATGAGGTTCTGGAAGAAAGAAAGCATTTGGAAGATATAGTTGAGGATCTGCAGTACCAGGTTAAACTTGGCTTAGCCAAGCTTGAGAAAATAAGGATGACAAAGGAAAAACTACAAGAGCATGAAGCAGAGATCAGGCAGAATGAGAACTTTGAGCTTCATGTCAAAGTGACAAAACACGAGAAAGAGGATATTTCTCAAACTGGGAGGTACATCACCAACTGTATGCAGTGTAATGTTACCTGTCACTACCCTTGCAACATAAAAGATGATGCAGATAAAAAAGGATGTGACGCAATGGGGCAGGATGGATACTGTACACAATGTCCAGGGCAATGTTTTTGGAGCGTGCATTCTAACCAGAAGTTCAAATGGATTTATTCAGAAATGATTGAAAAGAGAACACTGAATGAGCTGAAACAAAAATATGAGAAAGCCTGTGGGCAAAAGCTGACTCTGGAAGAGCTGATGAGAAACCTGATATCTGATTACGAATGTAAGCAGGATGATGTAGTTAAACTGATGTCAGAGGCGGCAAAGTGTCTGAACAGGCTGAAGGAAATAGCCCTGAACCCTAATCCCCTTACCACTCCAGAATACATCCACATGCTCATGAAAGGAGAGGAACAGGAGGCCAAACCAGGCTGGAAGGAAAGACTTCAGTCTCTGGAGAAAATGAAAGAAAAGGCAGAAATCATTGCTAAAGTAGAAAAGGGAGAGGGACTCTTAGCTCTGCAGTAATATACCTATGAATTTGGGTTATATTATTCCACATTTAATTATAATTTTATTGTATTTTTGGGGTGTTCTGTCTTGAACTTCTGGATATAATGGGTGAAAATTTTTCTGTTTAGTGGAGGCTGGAGCGCTCAGAATGCTTTTCTAGTTTTTTTCTTATATATCCTGTCACCACAGAACCGCTGTGGTGTAAAACTTCAACTCTTTGACTTTGTAAAGGGCAACTTAAGTTTGGATCCTAATAGTTTTTTTTGAAAAATAGATAGATAATAATTTGATTTTATATTTACCTGGTTTCTGGGTTGGCATGGAAATATATTTTTTCTTCTACTTGTGTTACTTTGTTGTACTTTAAACTTATACCAGTTTTTTTTTATGTCGAAACACTCGTCATGTTTTCACTAGATGGGAAAATGTATGGATTTAATCGAACTTTGATCTTTATTTTAGTCAAACATCTTCTCATAACTCAATTTTGTTAAATTTGTTTAGTAATTCCTTTTAAAAATAAAAAAAATGTTCTGTCATTGTGTGTTAGTGTTAGGCAAAGGGGAATTTCATTGAATTGTTTTTGTTTTGTTTTTTGGGGGTGGTTTTTGTTTTGCTGTGTATGTGACAATAAATTTCTTGACTCATGAATTAAAGGCGAAGCATTAGTTGTTACTTCTAACTGCATTCTGTTTTTTCTTTAAGTCATAAAATACAATTTTCTAAATATTTTCTGTGATTGCTCCTTTTATTATCTTAAAACTTCTTGAATGTTATTAAATTAGGTTACTTTTCAAGATGAAATTCTCTTTTTAATTTAATTGACTAAACTTTGCTCAGAGGTTACCTGTTTATTTGTGCAATTAAACATCTTGAAGAAATTTGTACTGCATTATGGGAACCTTAATGCACCATACTCTATCCAGAACGTTGCATAAAGGAGATCAACTGATCAGCAATCTGTAGTGTTAAGTTTCACCTCTGCTTCATTGTGAAGTGCGATAGCATGATTTATACAGGAAATGTTTTAGGATTCCCAAAGATGGAACAGCAGATTCACATCGAAGGATCTGGGAGGGTCATGATCTTCTTAATATTGGGAAACAATCACATCACCCACTATATAATATCATTAGACAAAATTTGAAATGATTATCTCTAAAAGACAAATCATAACGGTTTCAACTGCACAATCCTGCCCTAGCTTAGCACTAACCATTCAATCTACTTGCCAAGCTTTTTCATGTGTTTGGGGTGTCAGCTTCAAGCAGCTCAAGTTCTTCTTATTTGATGATGCAGCCTGTGTGAAAACAATTCAGTTTATTTATATAGCGCCATTTCACATACTCCGTGACTCAAAACCAATCCCTCCCCCTAAGCATCCATGTAGCGACAGTGAAGAGGAAAACTCCCTTTTAACAGGAAGAAACCTCCAGCAGAACCAGGCTCA
>NW_015150692.1:632762-634496 GCF_000732505.1 Cyprinodon variegatus
TGGTTCAAAACTTGAACATTATTCCTTATTAACATACAGCAGGAAATCCTAACAGTCTGGTAAAGAAGAGCATTCTACTCCATTTACAGAAACTGCAGTGCATTGCCCACCGCTTAATCATTGTTCTGGTTTTACTAAATAGGTTGCACCAAATAAAATCAGGAGTTATTTTCTCATTAAGTTTATCTAATGGAAGCAAATAGCAGCTATCTTTACAAACTATAATTTTTCTCTCTTCACATCAACAGCAGAGGGAGACAAAGAAAAGGTTTATATTAACTGTGTCAGAGCAGAGGAATAAGTGTTGGGAATCATCTAATATAGTGGAAATTTTAGTCAGTCAGATAAAAGCATTGTTTAAATCTAAAGTATTCAAAACATTTCTCAGTTTACACAAATGTAACAATATTTTAGTCAGCCTCTAGTCTCAAGCCCACTAAGCAAAACATAGATTCTTTTGGGTGTCTCTGTATTACATTCCAAACACACCTTGTTTATTTAAATAATCAGGGGTCATATTATCAAGCATCTTAGCGTTATTATTAAGATCGATCTTAAAAGTGATCTCATGAGCAAAAAAATGATAAGTTAAATTATTTATCAAGAGTCTTGCTCAAACTTTTGGCTGTGTCCAATTGTCCACCCTAACCCCTAACCCTTAAATACCCATCTGGAGCAGGGACTATATAGAGGACTTCATAGTGAACTCAGTAAACTAAACACTGGGACAGATGATTACTACTTTTCACTCCATGTTGATCACCTGTGGCTCCCCACATGGTGCCTGCAACATCTTTGTTCTTTTTTCGCCCCAAAACCAGTCCCATAATTTTTGACAAGGAGAGCTCTTGCAAAGCATTCTGCCATATATCTGCTCATTTAGTGACCATTAATGAACACTACTTTTCATTGTGCATAATGGGAGGTTTTGAGTCCACTACTTTTTCATCCAGACACCCATATAAAATGATAATAATGATCCCAACCCCTATACAGAGCACTATATAGGGGTTGGGGAGGGTGTTCAGACACAGCTTAAGTGTGATTTTCAGAGCGGGTTACAACAGCATCTGCTAGATGATGAAACTTCTAAGTCTATTGAATTGACCAACTCCTGAATGAAGCTGTTTATTGAAAGATGTGATGGTCCAGCGTAATCTCCAGAATTGCACAACCTTAATATTGCAATAAATCTCATAGACCCATTTAAAACACCTAAATAAATAAAAAATAAGAAAATCTGTCAATCGGTAAAAAGTTCCTTATTTTCCTATGAGATGCTTTTTCCAGACCTGTTGATGTGCATTGGCAAAAGTGTAGCGGCATTTACACAGTGTGTGTGCGTGTCATGTTGGGTTCAAGGCGTCTAACCCACATGCAGAAACACTCGTGAGACAGGGAAAAAGTTCAAAGGTTTATTTACAAAATATACAATGAGTATGAACTGGTCATTGGTTCGGCAGACTGGTCACAAGGGGAACACCACTGAGGAGGACAGAGAGGTTAGTGTTGATCCAGGTTAACTGCAGGTTTTCTGATGTTGGAGTTAATACCTGCTCAAGGGTGGAACGGAGCTGCAGGGGGGGAACCTTGAGGGTCCAGAGGCTAGTCGGCAGGCAGAGGGCTGGGGGCAGAGGCTTAACTGAGTGCAGGCAGGCAGATTCCAGACAGAGATCACTCTCCATCTGTTTGTCAGTCTGGATCTTGAAGTCCCATAGGATCTTAGCTCGGTCA
>NW_015150692.1:635725-638245 GCF_000732505.1 Cyprinodon variegatus
GTTCAATGAACGCGTTCAGGCACAACACTGACTGTGGGTTATTGGGAAGTTTTTATTCTGCAACATAAAGATTCTATCTCCCTCCCTCATGATCATGTGCCCCTGTTCGAAAGACTTAGTTCCAAGTTGAATACTGATTTGTGTGCCAGCATATGAATACATATGAATATGATAGCAGTTTAATGAATGTGGCTCTTTTGTAAAAAGCTATTTGACTGGTGGGTATGACTAGAAAAGCATGATATAAACTACTGTTTATTTAATGAATAATGAGTACATTCTAGTGACAATCTGCTTCGTATAGGTGAACTGTTCTGTTCAACCAATTTACTTCTATTTGAGAAACATGTCTATAGATTAAAGAGAAGATGAGTTACAGCAGGATATTCAGTAGTCAGTGTTTTATTGGGTATTGCTTATATGAACTTCTGTTGGCATGTCTTAAGGCAAAATTAATTGGTCCCATGTCATAGATCTCCCAAGCTATCTTTTTTCCATTTTTCGATTGTTGGTGGGGTTTTTTTATACCAGTTTTGGTTACATCTTTCTCTTCTCCTGAGCTTACCTGGTATATTTAATTTTATATGACATGAAGGGTCAGTGTTTTAGTGGATCTGATTGCATTAAAACCTTTTTCCAGTCGGAGTTGATGACAAGACAGTCCCAGAAGATGTGGAAGTTACAAAGTAATTACAAAGTAATTACTTAAACAATGACCATACTCAGGCTTTTTTTCTGCTTCATTTTGGCAGTTTTAGAAATAATTTATCTTGACACATTTTTCCATGAAAATTCTCTACACTGATGAGAATTAGTAGTGGTGGATTGTTTTGAGGTGCTGCTGTTGGTGAGATGTATTGCTTTTACTTCTTTTTTTGACTGCTGACCTACATTCTGTGATGCGGTTCATCTCCGTCTGCACTAAGTTGTCTTCTCTTTGATGTCTAAAAGTCACTTTCCAGAAGCACTTCAAAACACAGCTTCTACTTTTCTACTGGGTACTTGTAGCGTTCACATTGTTTTATTTTTGGTAGTAAAGGGTAGCTAGTCTAGGTTAACACTGGATAAGCACTGCCATGGCTTCTCTACCTCACCCTGGCTCTTTTCCGACTCTTTCTAAACCTTCCTGTCCTTTCTACTGTTTCCTGTGTCAGCTGTTTGGTTATTTCTCTGCCTNGGAGGCTCAGACTCACACCCATCCCCCACTGTGCAAAAGCTGCGATGCAGGTTGGAAGTTTCACACTCACTGTATTAATTGCTCTCTTTCCTGTTTGCTCTCTTTTTTTGTCTGAAAGTGACGTAGGAGTCTTTTGCAGGATATTGTTATTCATCCAGCATTTGAGTTTTGTGAGGCAGCCATTGTTCAGGCAAATTCTTTCAACTGTTTTTCTTTCATTTGTAAAGCATTTGACAGTGAAAGGGCGAAAAGACATCCCCAATTCTAGGCTGCATTAATACAGTTTCAGGCTTATATCCATTTAATCACCTCTATTGGACATTTAAGCTCAGAGTAAAAAGTTTAGCCATCTGGTGATCAATCACTGACTTCTGCTACGTTCACACCAAAAGCAGCAAAGGCATGCTGAGAGTCCCTGGGCTGGGATTTGAATGGAGAACCTTCTTGCTGTTAGGCAACTGCATTACCCACTGGACCACCTTATCATTTATTGAATAAAACACTAATTTGAACTTAAAATGGGCTACCTAATGAGCCTGAAAGGGGAAAGTAGCACCTGTTCAAGTACATGTTACTAGAATGGTTGACTGTGTGGTTATTGGGAAGTTTTTATTCTGCAACATAAAGATTCTATCTCCCTCCCTCATGATCATGTGCCCCTGGTCGAAAGACTTAGTTCCAAGTTAGGGTTGGTACTGATTTGTGTGCCAGCATGTGAATATGATAGCAGTTTAATGAATGTGTCTCTTTTGTAAAAAGCTATTTGACTGGTGGGTATGACTAGAAAAGCATGATATAAACTACAGTTTAATTAATGAATAATGAGTAGCCTACATTCTAGTGACAATCTGCTTGGTATATGTGAATACTTAATCTGTGCATTAATTTCTTTAGAATGGTAAGCTTTTTATTGATTTAATTCTTGTTTTAAATTTCATTTTCCAAATATGTGAAAAAGAACACAATTGTGGCCCAGACAACATAAATTATTGTAATAAATTTGATATACACAATATAACACTGCTCTTGAGTTATCAGTTGCAGGGTACTTTACAAATAACACTGTTCAACCAATTTCCTTCCATTTGAGAAACATGCCTAGTAGTCAGTGTTTTATTGGGTATTGCTTATATGAACTTCTGTTGGACTTGGGTTTGAGGTATAAGATCCAGTTTTTCTCGTATTTCCTCTCTTTTCTGGTGGCATGTCTTATGGCAAAATTAATTGGTCCCATGCTGTAGATCTCCCAAGCTAGCTTTTTTCTATGTTTTGATTGATGGTTGTTATTTGTGTAACCGGTTTTTGGTTACATCTTTCTTACTACAAACAAGTAAAATTTGTAT
>NW_015150692.1:643402-646881 GCF_000732505.1 Cyprinodon variegatus
TAATAATTACAACTCTGGTGAAAATTTAACCCATAGTTTCCCTCATCCAAATTGCAAAGCAACAAAACATCTTCTTTTTGTAACTGTATTGTCCATACAGCTTACTCAGCTTTCCAAGTTCCTATCTGATTTTGTGTTAAATACTAGCAAACCATCATCATAGTGGGGATTTTAACATCCATGCTGACATTCAAGGTGATAGCTTAAAAGCAGCCTTTAATGCTATCTAAGACTTGATTTGCTTTTTTCAAAATGTGAGAAGTCATTTACACTCTTGTCTTCATACTTTGGACCTTTTGCTGACATATGGCATGAATCAAAAGACTAACAGTATTTCCACCCCTCTGTGTTCTCCTCCCCCCAAAAAAGATTTCACTTTAGCAGATCATTATCGGATAAAGCAGTTATAAATTTTAAAGTTATACATTTTCAGTTATAAACTTTCACTCACCACAGACTTTGTGGCCAGGTAATATGACGTGAAAGAACCTATTGCTTTATGACCACAGGCTCTTATATTGTCATGAAGCTAATTTTGCTCTACTATTTTGCTGCCTGCTTGACTACTGGCCGTGGCTGGGACAAGGAAAAAGTTCAAATCTTCTGAGGAGGCTAAAAAAAGAAAACATGAAAGGGATTGTGCCTGAGGAAAAACAAGAGTCACTCATGGAAATAAGTTTATTTGTTAACACAGGCTGAAAGAAGAAGCTGGATGTAAAACTGATTGTCTTTGTATCATGTATCATGGAACTGCTGACCATTCAGTGTTTCTGTGATTTTTTTTTATCATTACAATTGAATAATAATAGTTTTAATATTGTAATGGTAATAGTGTGTTTTTCCTCATCCAACTCTTGTATCTTTCAATCCTTATGTAATTATGCTTGTATTGTGAGCATTTTCCTGTTGCTTTAATTCTATAAATTTTCACGTGGTTGGATAAATAAAGGATTAGCTAATGTTAGACACTTAGATAACACATTTCAATGGGATACATTTACCGGGTTCTTTCAAGGTCTTAATTTCACTTTCTGAGTGGTCTGCAGTAATATATGATGTATAATATCAACTTTGAAAGTTAAAGATATATTTTTAAAGATGGATCATCAAAAATAAATGGTATTGATACCAGTAGTGAGTCTGACATAGTGGAAAACTTCAAATCTTCTTTTGGAAAAAAAAAGCTTGTATGAGCGAAGAAAGCAACAACTTTCAAACAGAGTGTGCACGAGGAGAAATGAGCTTGTGCATGCTCTCGCACGCGTTTAATTGGCGTTCTCTCTCAGGAGCGGATACATGGTTATGCATGTGCATTTCTTTTAAGGTGGAAATAGAGTGGGTGTTTTCAAAAAAATCATGAAAATCTTTCACTATACCTTTAATATGAAGTTCAATCTGAAACACTCTCACAAAGAGAAAAGACAATTAGGAGAAATGTATTGATACAATTTCTTTGACTTTGACTCTCAGACCTCAGCAGGAAACATAGCGCTTAATTTTGATAGATAGCCATGAATAGGGCTGTTTCCCCTCAGGCCTGAAACTGGTGATGGAGTGGAGATAGATGAAATTGGTCAGTATAGACTGCTGGTTAGCGAAATGGTACCCTGAGCTTTATGGGGAGATCCAGTGGATTATATGAGCTGATACTAGAGCTTCACTCAGTGACCTGGAAGATGGAAGTCCAGTTTGGATAACACAGGTTGAGAGAACCTGTCCATGATGAGCAAGCATGAAGCGACGGTGGAGAGGAAAAACACCCCTTTGGGAAGAACCTCTGGCAGAACCAGGCTCAACATGGCGGATGTATGAAAAGCAATGAATTTCTTCAGTTAAACTTCCGCCTATGCTCCATTTCTTCTGAAGGTACTCGTACTCATACTCGTACTCGTCGTCTCCCGCTTTATCCGGAACCGGGTCGCGGGGGCAGCAGACTAAGCAGAGACTCCCAGACTTCCCTCTCCGCAGACACCTCCTCCAGCNGACCTTTTGCTGACATATGGTTTGAATCAAAAGAATAACAGTATTTCCACCCCTCTGTGTTCTCCTCCCCCCAAAAAAGATTTCACTTTAGCAGATCATTATCGGATAAAGCAGTTATAAATTTTACAGTTATACATTTTCAGTTATAAACTTTCACTCACCACAGACTTTGTGACCTAAGGAGTTGACACATATGTGTAACTTTAAATGATTCCTCAGGCCAATATACAGTGCTTGACACTACCTATGCTACAACCGGGGCTCCCCTCTTGAAATACCGACTATGTGAGTTGGGAGTTGACAGACCATCATTGGCCAGGTAATATGACGTGGAAGAACCTATTGCTTTATGACCACAGGCTCTTATATTGTCATGAAGCTAATTTTGCTCTATTATTTTGCTGCCTGCTCGACTACTGGTCGTGGCTGGGACAAGGAAAAAGTTCAAATCTGCTGAGAAGGCTAAAAAAAGAAAACATGAAAGGGATTGTGCCTGAGGAAAAACAAGAGTCAATCATGGAAATAAGTTTATTTGTTAACACAGGCTGAAAGAAGAAGCTGGATGTAAAACTGATTGTGTTGTATCATGTATCATGGAGCTGCTGACCATTCAGTGTTTCAGTGATTTTTTTTTATCATTACAATTGAATAATAATAGTATTAATATTGTAATGGTAATAGTGTGTTTTTCCTCATCCAACTATTGTATCTTTCAATCCTTATGTAATTATGCTTGTATTGTGTGCAATTGCCTGTTGCTTTAATTCTATAAATTTCCACGTGGTTGGATAAATAAAGGATTAGCTAATGTTAGACACTTAGATAACACATTTTAATGGGATACATTTACCGGGTTCTTTCAAGGTCTTAATTTCACTTTCTGAGTGGGCTGCAGTAACATATGATGTATAATATCAACTTTGAAAGTTAAAGATATATTTTTAAAGATGGATCATCAAAATAAATGGTATTGATACCAGTGGTGAGTCTGACATAGTGGAAAACTTGCAAATCTTCTTTTGGAAAGAAAGCTTGTATTGTTGAGCGAAGAAAGCAGCAACTTTCAAACAGAGTGTGCATGAGGAGAAATGGGCTTGTGCATGCTCTCGCACGCGTTTAATAGGCGTTCTCTCTCAGGAGCAGATACATGGTTATGCATATGCATTTCTTTTAAAGTGGAGAGAGCGGGTCTTTTCAAAAATTCATGAAAATCTTTCACTATACCTTTAATATGAAGTTCAATCTGAAACACTCTCAAAAGAGAAAAGACAATTAGGAGAAATTTATTGATACAATTTCTTTGACTTTGGCGCTCAGACCTCAGCAGGAAACATAGCGCTTAATTTTGATAGATATGCATGAACAGGAGCAAAGAATAGGGCTGTTTCCCCTCAGGCCTGAAACTGGTGTTGGAGTGGATATAGATGAAGTTGGTCAGTCTGTAGACTGCTGGTTAGCGAGATGGTACGCCGAGCTTTATGGGGAGATCCAGTGGA
>NW_015150692.1:651695-653728 GCF_000732505.1 Cyprinodon variegatus
TATTTGATGTTAGAGTAAACCAGGTCTAAAGTGTTTTCACCCCGAGTTGCAAAATCCACATGTTGGTAAAAATAGGGAGAACAGTCTTCAAATTAGCCTAGTTAAAATCCCCAGCAATGATGAAAACACCCTCTGTGTGCAGATTGGAGCTCAGAGATAGCCTGGTATAGATTCTTCATTACCTCTTTAGTGTTAGCGCGGGGGGGCACGTAAACAGCAGTGATGCTAACCACACTGAACTCTCTGGGCAGATAGAACGGCCTGCAGTTAACAGTCAGAAACTCGATGTTTGGAGAGCAGAAACTTGCGACTGATCTAGCATTTTTACACCAGCTGTTGTTGATGTAAATACATAGCTCACCACCCCGAGTCTTACCACTTAGTTCTTTGTTCTATCGGCGTGGTATAGCGTTAGCCCCTCCAGGCTAATAGCATTGTCCGGTATTGCTGAATGCAGCAATGACTCCCTCAGAATGATGGCCAAGCAGTTACATATCTCCTCTCTTGAAGACAGTTCCAGTCGGATTTGTTTAGACATTAAATTCATTACACTGATTTTTTTTTTTATTATTTAAGAATCGCTTGCAAAAAATTTACCATATAAAAATCACCTGCAAAAAAATCTCCTGATATCAATACAACTGTCACAAATTTCCCTGATATAAATCAACTCTGATAAATTCACCAGCAAATATCAACAGCTAAAATTTGCCTGTATGTGTTTTGACCTTTTGGTGACCTCAAGCCAAAGCAATCAGGTCGCAATCGGGTCGAGCGGCTTCTAGCCAATAAGATAATCTGATTTGGTCATGTGAAAAAACTGTTGGGCTCAATTTTGTTCCGGAGGAAGCCCCGGTGGCGACATAGCAAACCTGGGCAGTTCTGTTACTCCAGAGTAGTAGAAACACTAAGGCACGCTAAAAACACTCACCACAGGCTGGAGAGAAATAATCTGGCCCCTATGACTGGATGCAAGTGGTTAAATAGATAGAAATAGAAATAGAAAAAAAAAGATTTTCAGCTTAGGCATTTTTCCATCTACAACAGCACAATCAAATGCGTGCGTCTCAAATGTGAAACACCACACAGAAACATATTGTGGATTAATCAATCTATCTTCAAGCGTCACACAACAACCATCACCAAGACTTCTATAATGCAGTTTTACTGGCTTTGGTTATTAACACAGACGCGACAGTTACTGGCCAGAGAGGAAGAGGAAATGTTGGGGCCGGTATGATTAAGGAGGGCCGGCACTCGCACGCTGAAATCAGGACCGGCCCACCGGACAAAGGCCCTGTATCACAGATTACCAGTCTGAAGCTGTGTACAGCACATTGTGGCAGCTGTGGTTATTTTAAAGGGCTTTATAAATAAAGTTGAGTTGAAATAGCAATTAATACCATAAAGCTCCCTCAGGAATGGTAACAGTAGATCCATCTGAAATTAATGATTTATTTAAGCAACTCTATGCAAATCTATACAAATCAGAACGTTGCCATGTCTTGGAAGAACAAGATACATTATTAGAAAATCTTTAGTTTCAGACACTTGCAGAGGGTACAAAACAAGAGTTGATGTAAACTCAACCACTGAAGAAATATCTCAGGCCATACAGAGTATTAAAAGCGATAAAGCTCCTGGGCCAGATGGCTTCACGGTTGAATTCTTCAACACCTTCAAAGATGAAGTTATATCCCTGCTTTTCAGCATTTATGAGGAAGCATTTAAAAATGTAGTTCTTCCACCTACCCATGCAATAATAGGTAAACCCCTCACAGTAGAACATTAAGTCTGACGGGGGTAGATACTGAAATACTTTATGTTCTAGCAAAAAGATTAGCTCCCTTTATCTCAAAGTTAGTTCATAATGATCATAATGATCAAAATTAGTTCATAATGAACAATCCTAAACATAATCCATGAGAAATGGGATCCAGCTTTGATATCACTCAATGCACGCCAGGCCTTTGATAGATTAGAATAGTCATCTTTTTAATGTTCTACCAATATATGGATTTGGCTGCTGTAAT
>NW_015150692.1:654413-657608 GCF_000732505.1 Cyprinodon variegatus
AGAAACACCTATTGCTATTGTGTTCAGTCTGTTTGCAATTTCAAGTTAGGAGACCATAACAGGCTCCTTCTGAACTGGTTTTACTGGCCCATATGTACGACGGGGGTACAATTTATTAATTTAAGTGCATTTCAGCTAATGACATCTGAATCACATACCTGCTGATGCGGAAACTGTACATTATGTATTCACAGTAGAATTGAAATCCCAGAGTTTAGCAGCTACCACTATGATGCTTCACTCGCTGGCTGTTTGATATTTCTTCATGTAGAAGAAAGGCAGATAAGAAATCGGGATGCAATCAACTAGATTAATTTGTGACAAATTGGGTATACAACACAGCTGTGTGGGGAGATTAGGTGGCTGTGTGGTTGACCGATGAAAATGCTCCAAAAGTAAACAAACGGGTCAGAATAAATGCTGTCATTTCTGGCCTACGATCTATCACAAACCTGTCTGTTGTCTGTGGATTATGTGAAATATAATGAGCAATTAAAATTTGGGGAACAAATAAACGCATCATGAGTCGGCAGCATTTAAAAGAGTCTGGGGTCTCCTCACAGATTAAGTAATGATCCACCGGGATATGGACAGTAAAACACTCTAACACCTGGGATGTTGTGATGAAGCTCATCCTCAAATTAGGGTTGGTGTACTTTAAATTTAGAATTCTTATTATTGATGTCTTTTCATGTTACAATTATAATCCTGCCATGATATATAAACATGTTTTATTAAGTCAGCTGTCATATCTTATTCCCCTCTGTTTGTCTGTGGACACCACATTTTTTCATTTGCATGCAGAACAACTTTAAATCATTCACATTTTTAAACTTACTGCCATTTGAGTAGCATTTGATTAACTTTTTATATACTATACTGCCTACACTGTGTGCTTCACTGGCACAATTAGAGGCCTACCAGGTCTGACCGGCGTCCTCTCCCACCATCAGAGCCAACTCACCACCTGGTGGTGGTCGGTGGAGAGCTCCTACTCTCTTCACCTGAGGTCAGATGAAACAACAACAAAGACAATCATTAAACTACGGCCTAGGGTGTCCTGGTGCCAGAAAACAATAACAATACAATAAGTTGCTCAAAATGTTTTTGACAAGAAAAAATACTTTTCCTTGTTTTATTCATGATGTAAGATATTTCACTGAATTAACTAGTTTTTAGGATTTTTAAATTTAAAGACATATCTCCATACACATAGGTTAATTAATACTCTGTGAAACATGTTAACATTATGTTAACATGGCTGTGTAGTTTGAAGTCTTTTCTGAGGAGATGTGTTCTGGTCTTCTCTCTGTGTTGCAGCTGCCTATCCTGGCCTCCTCGGTTGTCAGTCTTTATTTTCTGGAGCTGACCGATATTTTCCAGCCAGTACATTCTGGGTACAGTTGTAATGATCGTAGCCTCTCCTTGCCCTACATCCTGCCCCGACAAGAAGTCTGCCCACTCCCTTTGCTCTTCAGCTTGGCCTTTGCTGCTCCAACAGTCACAGTAAGTAACACAGACATTACATTGTTTTAATAATTTAAAGCACACAAGTACAAGAAGAACTATTAATGATACTAACACTAATTGTTATAAAGAGTGATCAGCGTAACAGCAATTAATCGCAAAGTCAATATTTGCCTAGAAAATGAACTTTATCCCCCAAAACACATTTCAACGTCATTGCAGCCCTGCCTTAAAAGGACCAGCTAACATTGTTTCAGTGATTGCGCTATTAACACAGATGTCATGATTAAGTAAGAATGACACCACTGAGAGGCTGGTGCTTGGCATCATTGTTTCTCTTCTGTGAACCATGGTTATCTCTAAAGGAACATGTGCAGTCATCATTGCACTGCACAAAAATGGCCTTTAAGGAAAGAGAATCGCAGCTAGAAAGATTGCACCTCAGTCAACAATCTATCGCATCATCAAGAACTTCAAGGAGAGAGGTTCTATCATTGCCAAAAGGCTCCAGGGTGCCCAATAAAGCCCAGCAAGCACCAGGACCATCTCTTCAAAGTGTTTCAGCTGCGGGATCGGGATACCAGCAGTGCAGAGCTTGCTCAGGAATGGCAGCAGGCAGGTGTGAGTGCATCTGCACGCACTGTGAGGCGAAGACTCTTGGAGCAAGGCCTGGTCTCAAGGAGGGCAGCAAAGAAGTCACTTCTCTCCAGGACAAACATCAGGGACAGACTGATATACTGCAAAAGGTAGAGGGAGTGGACTGCTGAGGACTGGGGTAAAGTCATTTTCTCTGATGAATCCCCTTTCCGATTGTTTGGGACATCTGGAAAACAGCTTGTTCAGAGAAGACGAGGTGAGCGCTACCACCAGCCTTGTCTCATATCATCTGTAATGCATCCTGAAACCATTCATGTGTGGGGTTGCTTCTCAGCCAAGGGAGTCGGCTCTATCACAGTTTTACCTAAAACACAGCTATGAATAAAGAAAGGTACCAGAATGTCCTCCGAGAACAACTTCTCTCAACCATCCAAGAGCAGTTTGGTGATGAACAATGCCTTTTCCAGCATGATGGAGCACCTTGCCATGAAGCAAAGGTAATATCTAACTGGCTCAGGGCACAAAACATAGAGATTGTGGGTCCATGGCCTGGAAACTCTCCTGATCTTAATCCCGTTGAAAACTTGTGGTCAATCATCAAGAGACGGGTGGACAAACGAAATGGAATGGAATTCTGACAAAATGCAAGTATTGATAGGCAAGAATGGACTGCTATCAGTCAGGATTTGGTCCAGAAGTTGATTGAGAGCATGACAGGGAGAATTGCAGAGGTCCTGAGGAAGAGGGGTCAACACTGCAAATATTGACTTGCTGCATTAACTCATTCTAACTGTCATTAAAAGCTTTTGTTACTCATAATATGATTGCAATTGTATTTCTGTATGTGATGACAACATCTGACATACACGTATGAGGTGCCCCCAGGGACATAAATCAGAATTAACTTGCATATACACATATTAAATTACTATGAGGTGCCCCCAGGGACATAAATCAGAATTAACTTGCATATACACATATTAAATTACACTCTTCCATATAATATACTGAAAACCTCACACAAACACTAGTAAAAAGCTCTCACATAAACTAGTGAAAACATTGACCTCTTATACTCAAAAGCTCTCATACAAAGTAGTCAGAACTGTTCATATAAACTGGTGAAAAGCT
>NW_015150692.1:657618-659673 GCF_000732505.1 Cyprinodon variegatus
TCATTCGATTTCATCCTGGACACTACAGAAAATGGGCTTAAAGTGTAAAAAACCGAACTTCTCCTTTAAGTAAGAATGACACCACTGGCCACTTTAAAAAGAGGCTGGTGCTTGGCATCATTGTTTCTCTTCTGTGATGACAACATCTGACATACACGCATGAAAACCAGAGGGCTGCATATTTGTGTCATTCTCATTACTTTTGGCCATGACTGTATGAATCACATATGTGTATTTGTGAAAATTGAGACTAACTCCATACCTATAGAAATGGGTTTAAGCAGCTAATAAAGCACTTAAATTCCATGTCAGCTGAACCGAGCCAGTTTAAAAACGAAAAAAAAAAAAAAACTCTTTTGTTGAAACCATCTTAGGTAAAATGCTTCACTGATTAGAGCCAGTGCTGATGTCATGGTTTTAAGGTGTTTGGCCAACATGCAGACACAAGGAGCAGTTTAAGACATTTGTTAACTACACACAAATAAGGTTCAGAACGGGAGTCGCAGGCGAGGTTCGTAACATCAGTGTTCGGGGTTCTGCAGGAAGAAAGAAGAGACTGATTAAGACTAGAAAAAGGTTTAAAAAAAACGCTGGTATTGCTCTGCTTACAGCCAGGTACGGATAACCTATCAGGGCAGGGTGAGTAGAGGAAATGGTTCTGTATCTCACAGCTTTCTGATGGGGGGAGGTCGCTGAGCGACAGGTGGGACTTAGGCGGGGGTCCGAGCAGCACCGCAGCAGAGGCAGGTTCAAGGAGCAGCTGAAGGAACCTGTGTAAATCCAGTAAAGGGGTCTCTTGGTAGCACCAAGGGGGCTCGAGGGAAACGCCAGAGCAGAATCTGAGCAACAGGGATTCAGAGACCAGTCTTCAGAAAATGGAGACAGGCGGGCGAGCAATCCAGAGCTCAACGAACTGAGGGAGACAGGAGATGGGTTAGAATCAAGAATCCAAAACACCAGGTTACAGAGATCTGTTGACAGAGGCTTAGGCGTACCACAACATTTTGACTCTCCTTCAGCTGACTCCTCTTAAGCTCAGCCGAGTAGCCTCGACAAGCTGCAGGTGCGGGGCCACGCCCACCTGTCAACAACAACCACCTGTGGAAGAGAATAAGCACAACACAGAACCCTGACAGCTTATATATGGAAGGCCATTTAAATGCGGTGTCACGTGACCAAATTAGGGTAATTTGATTTGATAACAGCCACTTGACTCTATCTAGGACTCAAATTGACTCTATCTAGGACTCAAATTTCATTTGAATATTTGCGTTAAATTTTTTGCTGATAAACTAATGTAAAATATTTTTTTAAATATGAATTTCCAGTATTTTTACATGCAAATTTTTTTGCTAGTGAATAAAAAAAAAATCCCATACATAATTGCACAGGTTAGAAAATCAGTGTTATAAATTTAATGTCTAAAGATTGTTTATCTTCCAGACTGTTTATCTTCAATACACATGCAGCATGCTGTTTTGTTTGACAAAAGGTCTTTCACTGATAAGCTGGTCTTTTTTAAATTTTTATCTAACCAGCTTTGTGTCATTTGTTATAATATTTTTTTCTTTTTTGTGTGTGTGTGTGTGTGTGTGTGTAGATCTTGATAGGAGAAGCTATCCTATACTGCTATCTGTCCAGGAGGTCATCAACTACTCAGACTGAGGCCAACATCAGTGCTGCAGGCTGTAATTTTAACTCCTACATCCGTCGAGCTGTCCGCTTTATAGGTGAGAGAAAATATGTATCTGTAAATAAATGTACCTAGTGTCGGGAAGATAACATCATAAATTGACAAAGGAAAGAATTTATGATTTTCCAAATATTGTGCATTTTTATTAAAAGATAACGGCTAATGACAGAATAAGAAAAAAAATTGCCAAAGTAAATTCAAGTTCCCAAAATACTACAATAATGCCATAGTGATGAAGTGCTGACTTCAGAAGTTAGATCCAAACAACTGAATGAGGAACACAAAACAAGATTTAAAACCAGTGGTGAGGCAGGGATACAAAAGAACTTGTCAACAAGCTCCACAGGTGGCCCCGACCAGGA
>NW_015150692.1:660409-661722 GCF_000732505.1 Cyprinodon variegatus
CTGATTTTTTCCCTGATTGTGAGAAGGTTAGTGAGATCTATTATCTCCGTTCAACTGTCCCATTATCTCTGCCTGATCACTAACAATTCGTCTCCACTCCCAGAGCTTCCCTTCTCCTATGCTGGTGATTCTTCCCCAAACTACTGCATCCCGCCTCAAATTAACTCTTAAACGCTATCTGTTGTCTGGCTGTCTTAGGGTCCTCTGGTTCAAACTGTAACACCGATAGCAAAAAAGCTATTTTTTAATAGATCTAGTGCATTTATTGTCAAATATATATAAATAAACAAATATAGTTATTAATATAGTTAGGCTTTCAAAAAAAACTAGTCTGCCTGTGGTAAAGAAGCCTCTCTTGTTAATGAGACTGTGTCTCAAGAGATTTTCATTGTGACACAGTTATTACATAATCCTTACTTAATAAAGGGTTTAATAAACATTTTAACAATGTTAATGTGTTGCTTGTGCATTTTGCCATTGGTGAAGACTGATCTTTTTTGATTATCATGCAAAAAAAATTGCTTTAGGTCGGATGTCAGCACATGGCCATATACCGGCAGCACCCTGGAATAGGCAGTGTAAAAACCCTCTTTAACTATAACCGATGTATGTTAACAGCAGAGTTTGGTACTAATGGGACTGGGATTTATGTGAGTTTGTTCAATGACTTGTAAATTAAAACAACATCTCCTGTTGTGGTCCCTGTTAAGAGCTCCGCATGCAAAATGCAACAAGCAACAGTTAGCTTTCATCACAGCTACTCTGAAACTCAACACAGAGACAGGGTAGCAGCAACAGCGGTTTCAAATTTTGCTCTCATATTCCTTGTTTCTAAAAAAAATATATGATATTAAATAGAGAACATTTTGTTGAAATTTATTGAAATCATATATTGTCAGAAAATTGTTTCAAGCATGATTTGGTAGCAGAGTGCATTGTGTAGTTTACCACATGCTTTCTGTTTTATGATCAGTCTTTGAAAGCCTAATTTATTGGCTTTGGGTGGCCAAAGCTGAAATTCACATGCATGAATTTCGCTGGTTGCTTGGCTGGAGGATGTTAAGTAATTGTCCCCTCGCCACACAAGTTGCATATGGGAAATGATATTGCCTCTTCATGGACAGACAGACAATTTGTTTTACCGAAGTTTCATTGTGAAGGTGCAGTGTAAGCAGAGGCAGTACTGGCAGGCTGATCGTGACTGGGAGGTAGAGACTTGGTTTGATCTAGGGAGGGTAGTGTTCAGGGTCCGGGAGGTTAGTGTAAATCCAGTGGTTCTCTCTACATTGCAGATGGTGTTGGCGGGTGGACAG
>NW_015150692.1:662587-664335 GCF_000732505.1 Cyprinodon variegatus
CAGATGGTGTTGGAGGGTGGACAGGCAGGTAAGCTCAGCTGTTTTGACAGAAATTGATCTAAAGCTAAAACCTTCCTCCTGTTCCATTGTCCCTCTTTGCTTTTTTATTGAGGTTTGGGACACTACTAACGCTGTTGTTGGTGAAATAATTAAAAGCAGTCTGTCTTTTGGAACTGTGCCTTCATTCTATAAAAAAAGCAGCTGTTGAACCACTGATCAAAAAGCTAGTTTGGATCCCAAGACTTTCTAATTATCAACCAATTTTCAAATTACTGTTTGTCTCAAAGATTTTGGAGAAATGTGTTTTGGTGCAACTTTTTTTTGACAAACATGGCATTTTATATCATGATATATTCTGTTAGGGTATAAAACATTTAACAGTATTGAATCAGCACTGTTAAAGATTTGAACGGTTTTTAAAGGTTTTTTAACAACTGATTCTGGCAGTTCCGCCATTGTGCTTTTAGATCTTACTACTACTTTTGACAAAGATGACCACACAATTCTTTTAACCACCTAAGAGGCAGACTGCTCTGCAGTGGTTTAATTCCTGCATTTCAGAGAGGTCTTTCTGTCAGGATGGGGGCGTCCATGTCATCGTCTGACCCCCCTTTATTGTGGAGTCCCTTGGGGTTCTATGCTGGGACCTTTATTGTGTGTGCTATACCTCCTCCCTTTCAAAGAGATTTTTACTAAATATGGTAAAGCGTACCATTTCTCATCACATTTATTTGCCAATTGCAAAAAAAAAAAAAAAGCCACTGCCCCCAGACCCCCACTACTTGAACACTTGGGTGATGTCAAGGCTTGATTATCAAAACGTTCTCTGAAACTTAATGAGAGTAAGGCAGATGTGATGGTGTTTAGCAGTGTCACCTCAAAATTTTGAGCTTTCAAAGATTGTCCCAAATTAACCAACCATGGTGATTTGAAACTGGACAAATAAAAGCATTTTAAATTGCGTTTTTATTATCTACGTCTTTTATCTAAGGTAAAACCATTTTTATCTTTCAACCTCTTTGAGCAGCTTTTACACACTTTTATTTCTAGCAATGCACTTTATTCAGGCATTAGCCAACCAGCTCTCTCCTGTCTGCAGTAGGTCCAAAAAGTCTTTTAACGGGGACCAGAATACATCAACACATCACACCAATTCTTGCATCTCTGCACTGGCTCCCCTTTTTTATTTTAGAATAGATTTTAAGATTTTATTGTTTTTGTTAAGAGATTTGAATGGGATGGCTGCTCAATACATAACCAACCTCCTCCAGATTTACTCTGCAGCACGTGCTCTGATGTCTCAGAGCCATCTTCAGCTAATAGTGCCTAAGACGAGGCCTAAAAGCAGAGGGGACAGAGCCTTTTCTGTAGTTGGCAGACTGTAGACTTTGGAATACTTTGCTTTCAGCCTCCTCAGTGGAGAGTTCTAAGTCTCGCCTTAAGACCCACTTTTACTCCTTGGTTTTTTACACTTCATAATTGTGTGGTCCTCTGTGTCATTTTTATTCATTTATTCATTCTAAACTGCTTTTGCGTGTATATCATGGGTTTTTTGTTTTTGTTTAGGCAATGTAAGGAAATTTTTTTGTATAGCACAATTCAGTACAAAGACAGTACATGATTAAAATATAGGAAAATAAAACAGAATCAAAGCAAGTAAGAAAAAAAAAATAAAATAAATTTACCGATTCGACCTAAAGTTCCATCATCAAAAACAGTTGGACTAAAGAAAATAAAAAAGTAGAAAT
>NW_015150692.1:666108-669653 GCF_000732505.1 Cyprinodon variegatus
TACATAATTAGTAGGGCCCCTGCTCCATCTCACCATTAGTTTGGGGGTCCTTGGCCTGGAAAACGTTGAAGGCCCCTGCTCTACAGTATAGGTAAGGGAGATCTAAAGCATCATGCTCCTCACAGTGGAGGATCTAAACCTCCTCTCAAAGGCCAGCCTTCTCTTTCCATTTTCGCGGATGAGTTACATGAGTGCAATATAAATAGTTTTTAACGATAAACAGAAAAAGAAGAACTGGGTTTCTTAACAAATGTTGGCTGCTAAAAATGTGATGGTAAAACATGGCAAAGTAAATAAATTACATTATGTGCATACAGGTACAGGTGTTGAAGTTAACATGATTATGTGATAATTAACATCAGTCTGTTATACAGGCGTCCATATCTTTGGCCTGTGTGTGACAGCGCTTATTACGAACATCCTTCAACTATCCACTGGACAACATACCCCCTACTGGTTGGATGTATGCAAACCCAATTTGACCCACATCAACATGTCCAGTTGTGATGAAGCTTTTATTCTGGAGGATATTTGTTCTGGACCAGACCCAGGACTCATCAACAATGGGAGGTAAGTCTTCCTTTCATTGTTGGAGTGACTGCGGATTGCCCTGAGGATTTTTTTGAGGATATTTGTGGGAGTCTGAAGACTTTTTTTCTTCCAATCATTTTCCTTAATGTTCACTCAATTTTTGTAAGTTGCGTTACAAAAAAAAAAATTGATATTCTGCTAAATTCGACAATGCAAAGTTTCACTATTTCAGTGCTTCCATTAAATAACAAATACAATTAAAATTGCACGTTTGTTTACATCATAACTGTGAAAGCAACATGACAGCAAGGAATGGAAACACAAAAAATATATCCATATTTTATTCATTGCTTTAGTGGGCGCTATCATCCTTCAACTACTTCCGGTCTTTTTTATCTTTTTACAGGGCGGTAAATTTACATTATAGTTTTTGCAAAGTATTTTTGGCAAACATTTTTAAACGACTGAAAAACCACCCCATGAAACCATGAAGACATTTCTTTGAACTATTTTTTTTTATTTTAATTTTTTTAATTGTGTGTGGTTGCACAGATTCACTCCTTTTTTCTCAGTTCACCAACTGTCATGGAATGAAATCTCAATCATTTTTTAAGCTTTACATGTAATAAATGTGTGAAAACATGTGCATACAGCACATATGAAAAATAGGTTTGCAAAATATGAGTCCCAGATTAGTTTCCCCACCTTATGGAGGACCAATCCTGCCATAATTAAAAACAAATACAGAAATAATAAATGCTCCAAAAATAAGAAGCATACAATTAATCCCCCCGTAAAAATGCAAAAAACAAATAAATATAGATAGAAAATAAATTATACAGTGAGGCATAAATGTATATATCTCTTTTAATTAGCTTCTTTGTTTTTTCATATTTTTTATAACAATTACCTTATTTATTTATTGTCTGTTATAATCTTTAACTTTATTTATGTGTTAGTTATTTCTTTAAGTATTTATTTTTGTGCATGTCATAATATTTTTTGTCTGGTTTATTCTTCCTTTGTATTTTTTTCCCTATTTATTTCTTCCATGCTATTTATTTCTGCCTATCATTTTTACATTTCTACATGCATTTCTGCCTCATTATGCAAATGAGGAGGGGTGTGTCTTAAGCCCTCAACTTCTGCCCATTGGCTGGTTAGCAGCCACCGACCACAGTCACAACAAACATGGCTACCTACGATGAAGTTATCAGTGAGCTAAGACATTTAGCAACTCTTTTTGAAAACAATGCTAAGGTTATAACTATTGACTTTATAATTTTTCGTTTGGACGCTTAGACAGACCGTGTGTTTCAGTTAGCGGCACACAGGGACACAGATGTTGACAATATAGTTTTTCAGCGGGATCTGGTTCACGGTTGATCCGACTGAGGGGCTCCGATGTCGGCCAGCGTCTCTCAGTTGCTCCCTCCTCCCACACACAGTGGTGCATTTAGGGACGGCCAACAAATCTTTCAACCAAGCACTCGAGAAACAAAAATCAGGTCCCTAAATAAGGTAAATATCATAAAGGCTGTATAATTTAATTTCTACCAACATATATTTGTTTATTTTATTTTGGTGGGACAATTAATTGTATGCTTATTTATTTTTTCAGCATTTATTTATTTCTGTATTTTTTTTTTTTTATTATGGTAGGATTGATCCTCCATACAGTTGCTGCCATTATGAGTGATTAAACTAAGATTAAACTGATTAAACTAACAATGATAAGAATAATATTTGAGAGGTTAATTTAGTTTAACTTATCAGCTTAAGGTCTGTGATAGGCCTGCTTATAATCAAGAATATACTCTAATAGTTCTCTAGTCTTGATTATTAATAGAGTTACAGTTTGATTTGCTTCGGATTCTGGGCTTTTATAAAACCTAGTATCAATAATGTGTTCAAAAAGTGCCAACAATTGATTTATGTTTTTGTTTAAGACTTATATCTTGCATGTTCATGTTATTTAACATGTTTATGTGTATATGTAAGGTGCATTGTACTTACTTTTGTGGATATGAAAGTTCCATATGTACTATGCATGTGTAAAAACATTATTTGCTCACCAGGAGTCGTTAACTTCTCCCCTAAGTTGTTAAATCCTGTCATCTTTCCTTTTTTCTAGCTGTACTCCATAGTATGAAGGACTCTTTTTGATATTAGTAATGATTAATGCAAAAATAAATAATTGCTTAACTTATAAATATATAAGAATTACACAAGACAATGTAGATAAATATAGCAAAAAATAAATGTAACCTTTGAATTTCTATGATACACAAAAATAAAGATAATTAAGTGATAAGGACAGGCAGAAAAAAACAAAGAAAATATTAATTCAAACACAGAAATAAATAAAAATTACAAGTGAATACATAAATAGCAAATCAATAGGGTAATTATTCCACAGATGATTCCATTAAGAAATTACATAAAATCGATATACATTTATGTTTCATTGTATAACGTATTACTGCTTACATGTATTTATTGCTGTATCATCATGCATAAATGCACTCCTATTTATTCATTATTTCAGAGTACTTTTTCATTAATATATTTATTTTTAATAATATCAGAGTTTGGCTTAGAATACGTCTAGAAAACAGAGCAGACAACATGTTGTAAAAACAGGACAAACATAACTTAAAACAACATGATCAACATAACATTAGAACAAAGTTGTAAGCACATAACACTTATATAACACACCATATATCCAACAAGCATATGTAGAAAAGCTCGAACAATGTAAACAACATACATTGTTCATGACCAGAGTATGCCTCATAAAAGCTCTAATTGGAGCTTTTATGAGGCATACTAATTAGGCATTTGAAATAGGCAATGAGGGGTATTTACTAGCATCCTGTACTAGTTCTTAGAAAAAAACTTTTCCCTCCACAAAAAACCTGTTCGGCGTCATGTGCAAATGAGGAAAACTACATTTTTTTGTTTAAACTTTTTTTTCCCAAATGGAGTCATTTTAATTTCAATTAGATTGT
>NW_015150692.1:670153-670508 GCF_000732505.1 Cyprinodon variegatus
ATTGTAATGAGATGCTTTAGTATTTTTTTTCCGCTTATTTATTTAATTGGTTTGTGGGCTAGACACTGGATAGGGTAATGGATGGGTAACAGTGTAGAAGCTGCAGAGAGGTATGTTAAACTAAGACTTTGGTGCGTTGTCTACAGCCAGGACTATTTAGCACCAAGGCAGGGTTTTGAAGGACTAATACGTTTGGCCAGAATTCATGAAAAATGCACAGAGTGTAACCCTGAAAGTGCTGTGAGTTGAGGACAATTCTGTCCTCGATAGGTAGGGTCCTCCATGTCTGCTAAGCATTTAAAACAGCTGGGTGGGTGTCCTTGCAAAGCCCCAAAGCAAGGTCCCTCAAACAGTC
>NW_015150692.1:672640-678434 GCF_000732505.1 Cyprinodon variegatus
CTGGTTTCAAAGTATAAATCAGCCTTGAGCCTGCCTGTTCCAGTGTGATTTGTTTGGTCTATGGACTCCTGATGGATTTTGCATGTTTGAAGAACTCAGGGCTGTTTCCTGTCCCTGACCTGGATTTCCCTCTGGAACCTCTTCAGAGTTCTGATCTTAATTCTGAGCATGTCCTCGCCCCTGGCTTTGCCCTCTTGATTATCCTGCCCTCCTTCGTGTGCCTGGATCTGTTCTCCTGCTTGTTCTCCGTCTTCCAGGGCTGTGGCGTCTGTGACACCCTGGGCGGTGCCCACCGTTTCTTGTTGGCAGCCCACCAGCTGGATCCTACCACATACTCTGGGCATGGACTGAACTAAACCAGGTAATTGATTCATGTTCATAATCTTCCTCCGCCAGATTGATGTGGTCCCTGACTTGTGTTTCCTTTCTGATGAGGTTACTGCCTTAAAAACCCTAGCTGCTTTTCCTGCAGGTCAGTTTATTAATAAACGCTTTTGAATTATCTGTCTCCTTGAATACTGGGTCCTCCTGTTCTGAGCCAGGACATATATCCCTTCATTTAAACAACAACACTACAACAAGTAGTAGTACAAACATTAAGTTTATCGCCATTACAGCCTGAACCATTAATGTACACATAAGAAATGGTGTTACCATAATTAGAATATAGCATTACTGAAATCGTCCAGTTTTCTTTAGCTTCTTCAGTCTGTTGTTGATCTGATCCTTTGTCCAATAAAACCAGTATTTTTGAACTGCTGGACAACATATATACACATTTTGTTTTAGTTCAGTTGTTTTTCTCTTCCTACCATGCTGACTGTCAACAGGTATCTGGTGAGCGATAAGTTGATAAGTCACTGTTGACTTATCAATCACTCTGAAAAACCAGCTGGATATGAGCCAGAGTTTCCACTTCAAGAGTTAGTGACCATGTTTTGGATATGGTCAAGACATACCAGACTCTGTCAAGACATACCTGGTTTGACCAAACATGGTCAAAACAGGTTTTGACCATGTTTGGTCAAAACAGGTGGAGCCTGTTTTGGAACTGGCACAGGCTACGGACCATCTCTGTCACAACTCAGAGCAGAGGACCCTAGTAGTCAGGCGAGACAGTGGAATTACTCAAAAAACGTTTAACTAAATAAACAGGCAGCTGATCTGCAGTAGCAGCAGCTAGGGCGTCAAAGGCAGGAAACTCTGGAGGGAGGACGATAACCACGATAACCTGATGGAGGAGGATATGAACACATAAGTCACTAACCTGGTTCAGACACAGTCCGTGCCCAGAGACCAAGGTTGATACCAGCCGGTCGGCTGACATATGACTCAGCAGTTGCTGCATAGGGTTCCAGATTCCGGAGCCTAGAAGATTACAGAACTGACAAGAGATCAGATCCAACTAATAAAGGAGTGTAGGATAATCCGGAGGGCAAAGTCAGGAGGTAGATCCAGGTACAGTCCACGAACAGAATTCAACAATAGTCCGCAGACAGGTCAGGCAAACAGATCCGAACAGGCACAGCCAGGCCAGAGGCAGAACAGGTCAAGATCAGGTAATCAGAATCCAATCAGTAGCACTAGAATGATTCTCACACCAAAGGTTCAAGAATAATCTTGCACTGATGACTGGCAGCAAGCAGTTAGAATAGAAGCTCGAACAGGTGGATATTATGAGTGGTAATGAGAAACTGGGCGGAGCGAGGCAGGAGAATGAAATGTACAATGATGCCAACCATCATGACAATCTCAGTCTTTTCAATTAATCATTTAAATATACTAGTTAGTCAGTTCACTCAAAAGAACTTTTGTTCCCATCACTAGTGTGAATGTAGCATCACAAACAAACCTTGAGAGTGCTTTTCCCTTGAAGCCATTGTTTAAGACCTTACGTCAGATGTCTTACTGTTGCCTTCAATACTATCCATTTACATGCTTCATTTACATTATGTTACCACAATGCACATACAGAAAACACATCCATGTTTTGTTGAAAAAACCTGTAAAGTAAAATGAGCACTGAGAGTTGTTATACAAGGAAGAAAAGTTTTATTTTACTCTGCAGAGGAGAACAACACATACAGCTGAACTGTTAGTGAGGCTCTGGTGGGGTAGCTTCCCACCCCTGCATATAAGGAGACTCCACACACACAAACAATGAGTCTTCAGTTCATCAAGGACATAAATTTTAACCACAGCATGAACAAGGCTTTGTGAACTCATTATCTCTCATGTCCTTCCCTATACCCTTGTCTTGAGTAGGGAGGCATCTGCTTCCTGCCCCCCTAAACAGTACAGTATAGTGAATAGTCAGGATGTCTCTATCATTACTCCTACTCAAACAGGCACACTCAAAATATTTTATCTGAAAAAAATAGGCCAAGGAAAAATATGATTCCACAAACCCTTCCTCTTTTTATGTGTATTCAGCTTTGTCCTTGCCTGTCTGAAATGGTTATTCACCTGGAGGACCCTCAGGCTTATTTTGCTCTGTCTTTCAGAAAGTCTTTCCCATCCCAACATGCTACACTGGCTGCCTTTGCTGCTGTCTACATCTCTGTAAGTATTTTTTTCTAAGAAAAAAACTTGTACAGTAAGTAAATTTAGCTTGTAACATAAAATTTAACATATGCTCAGATGTAGTAATGAACATTCTTTGTTTATGGTGTCTCCTTAGATGTACTTTAACACAGTGCTGACAGACTCAGCGAAGCTGCTGAAGCCTTTGCTGGTCTTTTCTTTTGTCATGCTGGCCATCCTGGCTGGATTAACCCGGATCATTCAGTTTAGAAACCACCCCGTGGATGTTTACTGTGGCTGGTTATTGGGAGCTGCCATCGCTGTTTATCTGGTAAGACTTATCTACATTTAGATTTCCATTCATCCATTTTCTGTCACGCTTATTCCAAGCGGGATCGTGGAAGTGCTGGTGGCTACGTATGTTCAGTTATCTCTGGGCGAGAGGCGGGGTCCACCCTGGACAGGTTGCCAGTCCATCGCAGTGGAACACAGAGACAAACAGGACAAACAACCATTCTCACACACTCACCTAAAAATGATGGTTTTGGAATGTGGGAGGAAGCCGGGGTACCCGGAGAGAACACTTGCATGCTTAAGGAGAATATGCAAACTCCAAGCAGAAAGAACCCAGAACCTTCTTGCTGCAAGGCAGCAGTGCTACCCACTGCTCCACTGAACAGCACTGCATTTAGATTTAGAGATTAATAATATTGAAAGATTTAAATGAGATAGTTAAGCCTTTTTCCCACTAAAATTAGCGGTTCGAAAAGCCCGGGTCGACCGGCTACCGGCAATAAGCTTTGGCTCCCTTCCCATTGGCCAAGAATGCTTAAGAAATTTGGTATGATGGAAGATGAAACTGAAAGGACACTCCAATGTCTAAATCCCATTGCTTGCTTTGCCCATTTGGCTTGTCATCCGAGCCGGGGTAGGGAGAGAAAAGGCACCTGTGGAGTCTATGTTTAGGCTATCCGTGCTACCGTACACATAGCACATCACAGGCTTCAGATTGATAATGCTATATGGACGCACTATCAATCTGATCTTGATTGGGCTGAGACGCAAGAAGCAACAGCCAGTCTTAAAGGCGGAGTTTAAAAGAGAGCAAGGTGGATGCAAGAACAAAAAAAAAATCCATCTTGTGGATGTAATAGTCCCTGAGCAAGCCTTTTAGGATAATACTATAATCAACTATATCACAAACATATCTGAAAGATCTCCTCGCTCCTCTGGGGTTCAGTCAATTCTAGTGGAATGCCATATGTGCACTATAACCAACCAGTAGACTTACCCAATATTGTATACTTAAAGGGGAACACAGTTGTTTTTTGTTTTTTTTTTTACATTGGCCCCTTGATTTTACATTATTACATCATGTTCTACTCACCCATGAGTTTTGTGTCATTTGGAGCTGTTCCGAAGATATTCGGTTTTGTTATATCCAAATAACGTCTTCCTTTGGGCAACACGTTGAAGGCACAAACTAAACTGTTCATAATATGATCTTTATTTTATGCCAGCATTCATAACATGTAGGCGAATCACTGTCTCCAAGACATCCGTGGTTATATTTTTTAAAACCAAAGTGTAGTGATCGTTCAGCTCACTCTAAGTGACAAAGTTGCCCACCACAGTCCTGTATTCACTCTCATCACCCTTTTCAATGCAGCCAACAATTGCTGAGGATTCAGTGCAATAGTGCAATAGTGCGAGGTGAAAAGGGTGAAGAGGAAGGGGGAGAGGACAGTCCCCTGAGGGGCCCTAATGTTGCTGACCACCCTGTCAGACACACAGTTCTGTATGCATACATACTGTGGTCTGCATGTCAGGTAATCAACAATCCAGGACACGATGGGGGCCTTCACCTGCATCGCAGTCATCTTCTCACCCAGTAGAGCCGGGCGGATGGTGTTAAAGGCACTGGAGAAATCAAAGAACATGATTCTCGCAGTGCTCGCCGGCTTGATCAGATGATTGTAGACTCTGTTGAGCAGGAAGATGATGCTGTCCTCAACTCTCAGGCGGGGCTGGTAGGCGAACTGTAGTGGGCCTGACCATGGGCTGCTCCAGGACTAGCCTCTCAAAGGTCTTTTTTTAAATTACGCCCTTTTAATTTTGTACACACTCTGTGTATACAAAATGACAATAAAGTTTGTCTAAGTCATTTTATGAACAGCTATTTTTACAATTGTTTTCTGGTTATTTTCTTGTTTTGTTTTACTCCATTGATTTGTTTTATGATATATTGATATAACACATCCAAAGTCATGAGAAAGCTTTTTTTTGCCCTTCAGCCAGGATGTTATTTTGAGTACTTTGTTTATGCAGGGTGTATATGCAGTAAGCAACTTCAAGCCAAGTGAAGACCGCTCCAGAAGTCGACTGAATCTACTCCTCCTTAAAGAGCCACAACTTACTTCCCTCCCAAATGTCAGCCAATCCGCAGTTAAAAACAGCCATCAAGGTAAAATTTTATTATATTTGAATTAGGAGAATGTGTCGGAAATTCTTCAAGATAAATATGCTGGAGTTAGCGCAGAGTTACAATGTATCTGTTGCCGTAAGGTAGTTGAAAGCATTTAAAATATATTTAACAAAACAGCATTTTTACAGGAAAGCACAGACACAAAACATGTCAAAAGACTATCAAAAATGAAATAAACTATTTCTGGTTAAACGAGCCCAGAATTAGTTATCTATGGTTGCATGACTGGTAAAAATGAATTGTATTCACAGTTCACCATCACCATTAAGCTGGATTTACTCCTATGTCTTTGAACATTACAGACCCCTCTGACAAAGATAAGGCTTTTTTGACCTTGTTGACAACTTCCTAGCAGAAGACTGTCAGCATGAGATAATCTCCCATGACTAGACGGATTTAAAGAGTTCAGTCACTAAAGTCAATTGTTTATTGTTTACTATACAAAAGCTTCAAGGAGCCTTTCTATACTTAGGATAATCATTAATAATTCACTTATGAAAAAAAGGATGACACTTTGTAAACAAGAGAGAGGTCTGCTGCAAATAATACAATTAATACACGTTTTACCAATATTGAAAAAACCTTGTTATGATTAAAATTTAAGATCCTTTTTTAAGCGCATTGCAAAATTAGAACCATCTTAAAAGGTATGCATTGTGTCAATGTTTAAAGATTCCTAAATCATCTTAAGGATTTTAAAAAGGACTGCAATCAATTACATTTATATAGGGCCAATTCAAAACATGTAATCAAAAGGCATTTAACAGAGACAATTCAGTCAGATCT
>NW_015150692.1:680179-681507 GCF_000732505.1 Cyprinodon variegatus
CTGAAGTTTTTCACAAAGTCAGGCTGAATTATATTAAATACACTGTAGAAATCAAAGAACATAATTCTTACAGTGCTGTCTGTCTCTAAATGATAGTGGATTTGCTGAAGAAGGTGTATGATGGCATCTTCAACTCAGGGGGTTCAGATAGTTGCTTCTTTGCTTGCTCAGGTGAACCAACATCTCTTTGAAGTTCATGATGTGGGATGTCAGAGCAACAGGCCTTATGACTGTTGGCTGAGTCTTCTTTGGCACTGGAACAAGGCAGGAGGTCTTTCACATCACTGGAACTGTCTCCAGTGCAAGACTATGGGTGAAGAGGTGCGGTAGAATGAGCTGAGAGCTGCTCTGCACAGGCCTTCAGGACTTTAGAGCAGAAACCATCAGGACCTGGTGACTTATTACAATTTAGTCTCTCCAGTTGCCTCTTCACTTGACTACTAGAGATAGACCATACCATACCATACTAACTTTATTTATGAAGCACTTTATACACTGACATGACTAAAGTCCTGTACACAATCATAACATACAATTCAATTATATAATATTAAATATTAAATACAAAATACATGTTAATATACAGACACAATAAAACAAAGTGAAACCTCTCTGATTGTCCCAAAAGCCAAAAAAAAAAGATGGATCTTATGAAGAGACTTTAAAACAGCGAGTGAAGAGGCCTGTCTTATGCCAAACGAAGATCATTCCATAGCTTGGGAGCTGCCACAGAAAAAGCACAGTCCCCTCTGAGCCCGCACTTTGATCTGAGAGAACGGGAAGGTGTATAAGAATAAACAGCTCAGACAGATAGGGAGGGGCAAGGTCATTAACAGCCTTAAAAACAAATAAAAGGATTTTAAAATGAATCCTAAAATGCACTGGCAACCGGTGTAAGTAAGCTAAAATAGGGGAAATGTGGTAAAATGTTTGTGTACCTGTTAAAAGACGTACAGCAGCATTTTGTGCCATTGAAGCTGGGAAATATAAAAATCATTGACCCCAATATAAAGTGCATTACAGTACACCAGCCATGTGCTCACAAACGCATGGATCACTGTTTCAAAATGCTGTCTGGAAAGAATAGTTTTTACTTTGGCTAGCTACCTTAAGAGGAATGTGATCTTCAAGCTTAAGACCAGCATTCACCTTGACCCCTTAATTTGTAACAACTGGGTTACTGGGCCAAAGAGCCAAGATTGGTCAGGGAATCTAAAATGGATCTGTCAAAAACAATTACCTCGGTCTTGTCCACACGAATGCATGAAAACGCTGCAAAATGTATGCCAGGCCTGTAAGTGGCGCTGTGGTGCCAAAGCAAAAATAGG
>NW_015150692.1:681527-689077 GCF_000732505.1 Cyprinodon variegatus
GCCTCTCAAAGGTCTTTTTTTAAATTACGCCCTTTTAATTTTGTACACACTCTGTGTATACAAAATGACAATAAAGTTTGTCTAAGTCATTTTATGAACAGCTATTTTTACAATTGTTTTCTGGTTATTTTCTTGTTTTGTTTTACTCCATTGATTTGTTTTATGATATATTGATATAACACATCCAAAGTCATGAGAAAGCTTTTTTTTGCCCTTCAGCCAGGATGTTATTTTGAGTACTTTGTTTATGCAGGGTGTATATGCAGTAAGCAACTTCAAGCCAAGTGAAGACCGCTCCAGAAGTCGACTGAATCTACTCCTCCTTAAAGAGCCACAACTTACTTCCCTCCCAAATGTCAGCCAATCCGCAGTTAAAAACAGCCATCAAGGTAAAATTTTATTATATTTGAATTAGGAGAATGTGTCGGAAATTCTTCAAGATAAATATGCTGGAGTTAGCGCAGAGTTACAATGTATCTGTTGCCGTAAGGTAGTTGAAAGCATTTAAAATATATTTAACAAAACAGCATTTTTACAGGAAAGCACAGACACAAAACATGTCAAAAGACTATCAAAAATGAAATAAACTATTTCTGGTTAAACGAGCCCAGAATTAGTTATCTATGGTTGCATGACTGGTAAAAATGAATTGTATTCACAGTTCACCATCACCATTAAGCTGGATTTACTCCTATGTCTTTGAACATTACAGACCCCTCTGACAAAGATAAGGCTTTTTTGACCTTGTTGACAACTTCCTAGCAGAAGACTGTCAGCATGAGATAATCTCCCATGACTAGACGGATTTAAAGAGTTCAGTCACTAAAGTCAATTGTTTATTTTATTATACAAAAGCTTCAAGGAGCCTTTCTATACTTAGGATAATCATTAATAATTCACTTATGAAAAAAAGGATGACACTTTGTAAACAAGAGAGAGGTCTGCTGCAAATAATACAATTAATACACGTTTTACCAATATTGAAAAAACCTTGTTATGATTAAAATTTAAGATCCTTTTTTAAGCGCATTGCAAAATTAGAACCATCTTAAAAGGTATGCATTGTGTCAATGTTTAAAGATTCCTAAATATTCTTAAGGATTTTAAAAAGGACTGCAATCAATTACATTTATATAGGGCCAATTCAAAACATGTAATCAAAAGGCATTTAACAGAGACAATTCAGTCAGATCTTACTGCCAGTTGATTGCATCGACCTAATGACTCAAAGGGAATCCCTCAAATCACGCATGTTTGTTGCGCAGTGGAGAGGAAAATTCGCTTTTAACAGGAAGAAACCTCCAGCAGAACCAGGCTCAGTGTGAGCGGCCATTTGCCGAGGCTGGCTGGGGTTCAAGGAGACAGAAGCAGACATACAGAAAGAAGCAGAGATACAAAAGGCAACTGTTAACCAGCTCCACAGGCGGCCACATGCGGAGGATGAAACAGAGCACATAGCTAGTCACAGTCAGAGAAAAAGAACTACAAGAAAATCAGGCCAAGCTCCAACATTTATTAACAAAGATGTTGATGGCAGCAGCACAGTTGATATTTCTATCCAGGAAAGAGTCACAGGCAGCCAAACAGGGAAAGATCTGAAGAAGTTACTCTGATGAGAAAAGGCTGAGAAAGCATAAACTTAGAGATTAAACTAACAAGAACTGCAGAATGGGAGAATATAGATAGAGTGAAGCAGAATGATTAAAAGGGTTCCCATGTCCTCCAGCAGTCTAACCCTAGGTTCCACAGAACATGTTAATGCTGCGGATTCTGCCAAGCACCCTGTTCACCTTGGAACAGATAGACTTTGATAGTGAGGATTGCTCTCCTTTTACACACCACTGGATCACTTTACATCAAGCATGAAAGAGACCAGCCACGTTTTTGAGGTAGACGTCCAACGGACCACAATTATGGGACGCCCCGTGGTACACGAGGTTGAACCCTTCATTGATTAGAGTGGCTACTACCAACCATGGCAGCGTGGCATGGGTGTAGGGGGGTTGTGTTCAGGGATGTAAAAGCCAAAAATGATGTAGTTTGGCTGTGTGGACCTCGCAGATGCGTTAAGCATAAACCAAGATTTGTCCTTTTAGCCCTAGGGTAAGCCTATTGCAGCATTGCTATAGAGATAGCTCAGGCTAACCTGAGTGACTTTAACTAGAAACTTTATCAAAAAGGAAAGTTTTAAAGTAGACAGGGACTAAAACTGGTAGTTGGTTCAACAGGAGAGGAGACAGATAACCAATAGATCTGCCTCCCATTCTACTTTTGGATATTCTAGTAAAAATCTGGAGAAGCTTCTTACTGAAGACACTCTTTTGTTGTTTAAACATCTTCTGAAGAGAATGTTCAATGTTCTCTATCATTTTCTTAGCTTTATGAATAATTCTCCTTTGTAAAATAATCTCCATATGTTCTAGTAGAGTTCCTAGAACAGAGCTGGCCATCTTAAATAACTTGTTGAGCTTTTTCAAGTCATTAGCTCTAATACTGTTACCCCTGCAGAGGATGGAAGAACAGATCACATTCTCCACAAAACAGTTCAGCAGCTCTCTGTACTTAGCTTCTTGTCCACCTTTGATCCACCCAATGATGGCAGATTCATCTGAGTATTTCTGCAGATGACAGGACTCTGTATAGTACTGGAGGTCAGAGGTGTACAGAGTATTAGTCTCTGGTGGTGCTCAGTGCTGCTGACTACTTGATTAGACATCTGACCTTTCAGTCTAATAAACTGTGGTCAGTTTGTCAGGTAGTCTTTGATCCAGGGGATTGTTGATGCCTCCATCTGAGTTTTCTGAAGTTTTTCACAAAGTCAGGCTGAATTATATTAAATACACTGTAGAAATCAAAGAACATGATTCTGTCTCTAAATCTTCCACGCATAAAAAGAGAGACTGAAGAGAAGTGGAGTCTGAGTTCTTTAGTGGTAGATATATCTGTGTGTCATCTGCATAACAATTAATTCTAAAAATGGAGCCAAAAATAGAGCCATTTGTAGAGAGGTACAACAAGAAAAGAAGCAGGCCTAGAACTGAAACCGGTGAACTTCTGACCTGGCTGATAACAAATCACAGAAGCAGGAGGCAGTGGAGAGCAGGATGTCCATGTGACTGTGGAGATTAGAGAAAGATGCTGTGCTTGTTCCTGAACTGAATCTGTTGAAGAATATATTCGGTACATTGGCTCTGCCCAGGCATCATCTGCTAACCATCATTCTGCTTGAACACTGTGATCCTCTTCATCCCTGACCACACATCTCTGATATTGTTCTGCTGGAGCTTGTTTTCCAGCCTTTTCCTGTACTGCTCCTTGCTTTCTCTTATCTTGACCTTAAGTTGCTTCTGTATACTCCTCAGTAATTCGCTGCCCCCCTTTCTTAAAGGCTTAAGAGCACTTGCTTCAGATCAATTGTGATTCATGGTTTCTTATTTTGGAAGCATTGCACTGTTCTGGTAGTGGTGGTGTTATCTACACAGAACCTTTTGTAGTCAGTCAGACATTCAGTCATTGCATTGATGTCCTCTCCATGTGGCCGATACAATGCATCCCAGTGTGTAGCCTTAAAAACAACCTTGCAAGGCTTCTTCAGCTTCCTAAAGCCATAAAGTGGCTTATAATCTGAGCAGAAAAAAAAAACAAGACTGTGATCTGATCCTTGATATTTGCATAAAACAAGCCCAAAGTTTTGTTTTCCCTGGTGCAGCAGCTCACAAACTGTTGGAAGGTTGTCAGTGCAGCAGAGAGTGAGACGTGACTAAAACCAGCAGTTTTTAGCAGCCACAAATGCAATTGGCTTTTCTGTCTGTAGCTTATCAACAATGGAACAGATTACATGACGTGCAGTGTCGGCAATGGCAGAAGGTTACTAACAGAACACTGGTGAACTCTCTGGGCAAATAATATGGCTGAAACCCAACTGCCAACACTTCAATATCTGAGCTGCAGTGAGGAATCTTCAGAGTAACATGTCCTGGATGACACCATCCGCTAATCACATACACTGCCAACCGCCCTCCTCAGCTCAACTGGTTCTTGTGGACATAGTTGAAGTATTATTTACCGGTAACCTTTAGAGATGTTAAGGAGCTGCTCCCGGATATAAAAGATCAACTTACTATCGTTGCTGTGGTTATGGATCATAACAAGTAACCAAAAGAGACAAAAATGTAATTGAAAATCCCAACAGTTTCACAGCATTCATCAACAGACTCGAAAAACATTAGAAAGAGACACTCTGATACAAAAATGGAAAGATTTCAGTTGTCTTAAAAAAGAAAATCAGAGTCTGGCTAGCAGAGCTACTCCAAAATGCAGCCACCTCAAGCAGCGCAATTCTAGAACTATAAATGCCCAAATTAACTAAAAAAACTAAATGTTATAGACTTCTGACAAAAAATATTAGATTGTATATTCTGGTACTTGCAGTTACCAGTTACTCTACATTCAGTTCCAGCCAAATGGCAGCAGTAAGTCCCCCACATGCTTGCCGCTGCAGAGGAGTTTCAGCTGGGATATCCAGCACTGCTGGCCAAGTGTATGGTGTAGGTCTGTTGCTCCGAACAAGAAGAGTATATTTTATTATTAGGATCATAATCCTGATGAAGTTACTGCAGAGAATGTTTTAATGTTTAATTTCTGAATTACCGGTAAAAAAACAGTTTTTTCCAACTTATCAAAGTAAATAAAGCCAAGACGCTCTCTAGTTTGAAGATACAGTAAAGAGCATATGAATAACCAGAGGGCAGAGCGACCAGAGTGTCGAAGTATCAAGGCATCTTGACCACCATTTGACCCATTCTCCAAACTTGGGCGTGTAAGGGTTTTTGATGTCCAGGACACGAATTACAGTAGTCCAACATTGAAGTAATAATGCATGGACTAGTTTCTCGTCATTACCCCTTGTATTTCTAATTTTTGTAATATTGAGGTTTTCAAAACCATATTTCGAGTCTTTTCATCCAGTTGAGCTTTTAGCAAAACTATTATCTTCATCTAAACCTTCAACTTGCATGTTATGTTTACAGGTTCAATTCATTCTTTTTGAGGAAGTATTCCCTCTGATATCCTCCTCCATTTTAGATGCGATTAACCTAACACAGGGATATGTACTTTTAAGGTAGCTGTAAATAGACCTTTACTTAAGAAGCCATCTCTTGACCCAGATGACTAGGTAAATTATAGACCTATATCTAATCTTCACTTCTTATCTAAAATTCATGAGAAAATAGTTGCCAAGCAAGTGTGAGACCACTTAGACCATAATGAACTTTTTGAACACTTTTAATCTTGTTTTAGAGCTCATCATAGCATTAAAACATCTGTATTATACTCTATTGGACTTAGATAATAGACTTGCATCTGCACGTGTCCTGTTAGATCCCAGTGCTGCATTTGACACAGTTAATCATAATATTCTTTTAGAAAGACTTGAATATTTTAGAAAAGAATAGAATTCAACTTTATTGTCATTGCACGGTCACGAGTACAAAGCAATGAAATGTGGTTAGCATCTATCCAAAAGTGCTAAACAGGATATAAATATTATTACAGGTGTATGTACAAGCAAATAGTAATAGTTAGGGACTGTAAAAAGTTGTGTATAAATATAGATATGAATATGAATATGAGAGCTACATGCACAGATTATACAGAATATACAGAATATACTGGAATGTTAGGAAATGGATTATATATATTAGCGGCTTTATAATACAACATAAATAGTGGCAGATAAGATTGTATACAGATTGTATACAGATTGTGTATATGTGTGAGAGAACAGTCCATGGTATATGTGTGAGTGTGAGGACAGTCCATATGTTATTATTGTATGGGGGGATACAGTCCTTATAGTTGTGTCAGGAGGCATTCAGGAGTGTGACAGCTGTGGGAAAGAAGCTGTTCCGGTGGCTGGTGGTTCTGGTCTGTAGGCTCCTGTTACGCCTTCCAGAGGGCAGGAGGGAGAAGAGTGTGTTTGCAGGGTGAGAGGAGTCCTTGAGGATTTTCCCGGCCCTTGTCAGACATCGCTTCCTATAGATGTCCTTGATGGTAGGGAGCGAGGCTTCCCTTAGTGTCCTCATGAAGAAGAGGCGCTGGTGGGCCTTCTTGATGAGTTTGGAGCAGCTGGTTGTCCAGGTCAGGTCCTCAGAGATGTGGACTCCCAGGAACTTAAAGCTGTCCACATGCTCCACCGCTATCCCCAGCATCTGCACCTGTAAATGTAACATACTTATGTCAGATATCTGTTCATTGCTTCTAATCCTAACAGAGCATTTCTAAAAGTATAATGAGAGGCAGATCTTGTATTTGTCAGGCTCAACTCTCTGCAGTATTTGTTAGTTCAATCTCTAACATTATGTTCTATCGGCTTTTTCTTATCATAGTAGCTTCATCTGGTCTGTTCGTCTCCGGCTGTGACTCCATCCTGGAGAGAAATATCAGCTGTGCTGCTTCCATTAACACCTTTGTTTATAGATGTTGAAGCTTGGCATGTTTTTTTCAGTGTAATCCTGTTTCTCTGACTGTGACTAACTGTATGTGCTTTTTTTCATCCTCTGACATGGGAGCTGGCTTGGAGCTCATCTGCCTAGCTGTGTGTTTCCTGGACAGGGCCGCCTGTAGAGCTGGTTAACACTTATATTTTGTATCTCTGCCTTTTTCTACGTGTATGCTTCTATCTCATTGAACCCAGGCGATAAAGGCCTGTAACAACAAGCAAGCAAACCAAGCAATTGCCTTGGGCCCAGACAATGACTGGCTTGGTTATGAACTGAAACTAAGACAAACGGTATCAGCAGGCGATTAAATTCAGTAATTACTGCGGCAGCAAAGTACAATATTTTATTTCACCCTCAGGGAACATTGCTCAACTCCTTTTCCTGTGAATGCCAGTTCTGATAATAATTATATTAAAGTGTTTACATATCATTTACAGTATATTTCGGATTTTTGAATTTGGGCCCTCAAGTCAATTTTGCTTGTGTCCCCCAAATTGCTTGAAACAGCGCTGTCCGCAGATGGCCGCTCACACTGAGCCTGGTTCTGCTGGAGGTTTCTTGCTGTTAAAAGGGAGTTTTCCTCTCCACTCTTGCTACAATCATACTTGCTGTGAGGGATTGCTGAATCAATGAGTTGATGCGATCAGCTGATTTTCCTTTGACAGAAAACTTTGAACCAATCTAACTGTATGATCTGGTTGAATTGTCTCTGCAAAGTGCGCTGAAATGACGTGTTGTGAAACTATATGACTAAACGGAATTGAATTGATGCATGAATCGAAACAGTCATGCTTACCTTGTTGTGCACGACATGTTTTAAAGGAGTAGCCTTAAAACATAGTTAAAAGCTCAAAAAGTTGATTTTGCATTTGTCTCTTTAAAACATAATTTAGTTTAACACACAATCTTTTTGGACTTCAAAATTGCAACTTTAACATGCATTACATCTCGAGATCCACAAAATTCAACATTACAGGATTACATTAAGGCTAATTGAACCAGGTGGATCAATTAAGGTTCTGAAGATTTTTTAGCAGATTATAAAAT
>NW_015150692.1:692913-712013 GCF_000732505.1 Cyprinodon variegatus
CCTTTTCCTTTGACTGTTTATTTATCTCTGAATAATTTTTCCATGAGACCTCTCCAAATAACAACAGCAATAACTAAAAATGCTTTTCCTTTTTTTCAATTTAGAGTTGTTTATTTAAAAGAAAACAGCATTAGAGCTGTATGGAGGACCAATCATGGCATAAAAAATAAATGCAGAAATAAATAAATGCTTGAAAAATAAATAAGCATACAATTAATTGCCCCCCAAAAATACAATCAATATGGCTACCTACGATGAAGTCATCAGTGAGCTGAGACATTTAGCAATTGTTTTTGAAAACAATGCCAATGCTGGTGTTTCTGAAAAGGAGGACCCTTTTTTGTGGGGGGGGGGGGAGCCCTGGCTGCTTGCCGCCCTCGCGGCGGGGGGACTTTGCAGGCGGGGGGAAGCACAGGGCCACGGCTATCGTCACCGGGTCAGGTTTGGTCGCTCTGTCCCCGGCTGGCTCCCCAGGGGGAATTTCAAAATCGTGCAGCGCAGAAGAACTGAGGCGTGAGCTCCGGCGCTGGTTTGGGAACTCCGGCGGACGGGGGAAGGGAGAGAGTGGGGGACGGAGCGACCAAACCTGACCTGGTGACGGTACCCTCAGCCTCGTGCAAGTGGGGGGGTTGGGTTCGGACCCGGACCAGCCCCAGAGCTGATGGCTTGGTTTGAATTCCTGGTCTGGTCCAGTCAGCGGCCCAGCCAAATGTCTCAGCTCACTGACAACTACATTGTAGGTAGCCATGTTTGTTGTCATGGTGGCTGCTAACCAGCCAGTGAGGAGAAGTTTAGCCCTTAAGACACAACCCTCCTCATTTGCATAATGAGGCAGAAATGCATACAGAAATGTAAATACAACAGGCAGCAATAAATTAATAGGGTAGAGATACATAGGAAGAATACACCAGACAAAAATATTATAACATGCACGTAAATAAATACTTAAAGAAATAAGTAATAAATAAATAAAGTTGAAGAATATAACGGACAATAAATAAAGAAGGTAATTAGAAGAGATATGTATATTTATGTCTCACTGTATAATTTAATTTCAACGTACATTTATTTGTTTATTGTATTTTTGGGGGCAGTTAATTGTATGCTTATTTATTTATTTATTTATTTATGCATTTATGTTTAATTATGGCAGGATTGGTCCTCCATAGAGCTGATATAGAGCTGTGATTATCTGACTTCAATTTGCATTTTAATTAGATGTTCTCATCACTTCAGTGGTTCAATATAAACTCCTTTTTTTGGTGTCGTCTCATAGGCCACCTCACCCGAGCTCCCAGCCCACCAAAGCCAATCATTACAAGGACGTCTTCCCACACGTTGGCTCCTGAACATCCAGTACCCATCCTAACGCGGAGCTCCTCCTATCGAGAGCCATCTATGAGCAATCTGAAGAGAGCCAGTGCTGACGTGGAGGTGATCACTCAGTCCAGTCCACCAGGAAACCGTGACAATATGATGACTTTTAGCAGCAGCACACTACCAAGGTAGCAGTTTTATCTAATTTTGTTTAACCAGAGTTGATCTAAACAGATTTATTGTACAATCAATACCTTTAATTTAAAGTAAGCTTGTATGAAGGATGCAAATAGCAACTTTTAATCAGAGCATGCACAAGGAGAAATGGGCTTAGGAATGCTCTCACTCACGTTTAATAGGCGTACCCTCTCGGGAGGGGTAACAGGCTTGTGTATTTGCATTTTTCTTCTAAAGTGGAGAATTAAAAAAAAAAGAATCACAAAAATCCTCCACTATACTTTTAGATGGGCTTCATTTTCTCTTTTTGTATATTTTTCATCCTTCAGGTCTCATGGAGGCTCCTCAGTGGAGGAGGGCCGTATTCAAAGGCGCCATGCCTCTATCCACACTTCCATGGACTCCACCCGATCCAAACAGCTGCTCAGCCAGTGGAAGAACAAGAATGATAACAGGAAACTGTCGATGCAGGCGATGGATGGAATACGGCACCATCCTTCTTCCTCTCCCCAAAGAAACATGGAATTTCGTTGCTCCTCAGAACCATCTGCCATGGGCCTGGAGGCAGAGCTCCGGAGTGGGGGCCACATGCCATCCGCCTCCAGCCAGGAAGTGGAGATGCGTACCGGGGCCCACATCCCAGCACAATACATGAAACTTGCAGCAAATTCTGTGCCTATAAGCAACCATAATCACCTTGCACATAATGGGAGCACTGGAATGGCTGCTGGGGCCCGTGTTGCCATTCACCCTCGACCTGGCTCCTCCCAGCTTGTTCACATTCCTGAGGAGGAAAATCTTCACAGTAAGGATCAGGAGAGTGAATCAGAGGACAGCATGATGGACGGCGGTGGGTCAGTGAGAGAGAAATGGCTTAGAGTAGCAGAGAAGACCACCCTTCCATCCAGACCCTTAAGTGCTGGAGGACAGCCTCGTCTAATGCAGGTTCAACTTTTCATTATGCTCTTATTTATGTTTCTTTATGAGTTTTGCAATTTAATTCCATTAATAACTTGTCTATTTGCTTGTTTTAATGCTTAAGGCTGAAATGAATCATGCCTAATAATCTCTACTGCGTATCCGTTTCTGCTGAATCAAAGCAAATAAAGCCAAGCTGCTCTTACCAAATTTGACAGTTGGAGCAGATTGACTTTTACAGCTTCAGCTGTGATTAATCCTGATTATTCTGTGTTCAGGTTTAGCCTCCTGCCAACAGAAAAGCTATGATCAGATGTCCCCAGGATGTTGACATCATTATTAATATGAAACAGATATTTTTAAGTTTAAAGCTGAATGTTTTGACCAATTGGAAAGACAACTTCATGAACGCTCATATGTTAAACAGTAACAGATGAGAGAGAATGGTAAAGGTTAGAACAGTATGGGGTTACAGTAACAAACCAGCCAAATACATGATATACTCCTCATTCAGAGGTTGTTTTAGTCCAGACAATTTTGATGAAGACAAATAGATAATAAAAAGGAATGCATTACCACAAATAAAAGAAAATATAAGTATAAACTGTAAAATACTTTAAAAAACTTTGTCCATCCAAAACACCTGTATGTGAACAAGTGCACTGCCATCTCCCCTCTGGCTTGTGATTGCACCTCTCAGGTTTGTGAAATGTCTCAGAGAGATACTCTAATTCACTCTAAGGCTACGCTCACAGCAGCCTGAAGTCACCCAAATCCATTTTTTTGCCCACATGTGACCTGTATCTGATCTTGTTATGATAGTCTGAACAACACAAACATTTTTTTCCAATGTGACTGTTAGGTTAAAAAATGTAGGTTCGTAAAAGAAGGACTGAGTACACACAGAAAGGGATTTTCAACAGCTTCCTGCAGGAGGGGAGAAAGAGCTGCAACCCAACACACTACTCTCTCTCTCCCGGACCCCCCTCCTGCAGTGCCTTATTTATTAACAGAACATAACACATGGTTACAAAACAGAGTATTGTTCTGAAAGGACAATTGATCAGGTCATAAGACAGGATGCTCCACTGACTGAATCACAAGACAGACTGAAGCATCTCCTTGTTCCAATGTTTCATATGTACATACATTCATTTTATAATCATCATTGAATAAACCTAACAGCGACCCATGCCACTTGGCTATGTTGCCCTGAATCTGATATGTATCGGATCTTGGCCAGGTCACGTTCATCAGACCTGAACGCTGTTAATACTTGACAAAGGTCCCCATATTGTGTCTTTCAACAATAGCAAGAAGCAGAAGCAGTTAAAAAACAACAACCATGGCGGATGATAATGCGGTGAGCAGTCTTTATTTCCAACCTGCCTGAACATACTGCATTGCTAATACACTGGCTGAGGTTGGGAAAGAAATGAAAGATTGCTAGATGCCCTCCAGCACTACCATCCATGTTTACTTCCGTAAACACAGAACACACTCGCTTGTGATGTCATGCGTCCCCTACTGTGCATGACACTTAAGTTGTATGAATACAGTTCACACAGGAGATCACATACAAGTCGCATATACTTTGAAATGTGAACGACCACCAAGAAGAATCGGATATTATAAAAAACATAGCCTAAGTAGCTGATTTGACTGTGCTGATTGGTTTGTTTCATTTTCAAAATTACAAACAAACTGCTCTACTGCAGCCAAAGAAGCACGTGGCGATGGACAATATGGCCAAAATATTATACAACCCTTTTTTTAAATAGAAAAATCACAATTTTGGTTTTATCATGATCTTACGTGTTTGTTTGTTTTTTAGAAGAATTTGCAAGTATCTGGTATTGAAAAAGCTTCCTGGAGTGGGAACGAAATATCTTCAAACTTGATAACAAAGTCCAGTCGATGGTTTTTAATTTTCTTTTTTACGGAAGACTCTGGTCAGTTTAAACAAACCATTTCTGGAAGTAAAACAGTTCTAAAAATAATAAAAAAGGATAAATTTAGATTTCAATTTAAATTTAATTTAGATAGAGGCAGCTTTTTGCTAACATGTGCAAAGGACATAAACACTTACCTGAATCGTGGAATGGCAGTGTTGGAGAAATAACTGGCCAGGCAGCTGTACTGTTGGTCAACTACTTAGAGCAGGCATTTGAACAACCCGTTTTCCAATGTATTAAATGGAAACATATCTTTTGTAAGATAAAAACTTCTGTTAACTCTTTCCACCTCTTCCTTTCCTTTTCCTTTTCTTGTAAAGTTGCCTTTATCTAATGTCTGTGTTAACATTGTCTGTTTGGGTCCAGCGATGCTGCTGGGTGTCCCATTGCTCCATGGCTCTCAGGATACTGTTTCAGGTGCTTTCTATTCAAGTGATTAAACAGGTTCTTTGCATTACCATCCAACGTGTGAACCGTTTCTGAGCAAACTTTGCAAATTACTTTTTTGTTTCACCAAAATAATATGGTGCAAACATACCAGTTTCATATAATGAGAGTACTTTTTTCCCCTCTGATTGGCTTTCAGCCATGACTCTCCATGTGGCTGATGCTACAAACACAAACAAGGAGGCATTTGAGAAAGTGCGTCACTACCGGTTATTCGCTATGATTGGTCGGTCAGGTTGACTATTGCGTTGGTATATCAGCATAGAACTCCATCCCTTCATCCATTTTCCATCACGCTTATCTCAAGCGGGGTCGCGAGGTGTGCTGGTGCCTACCTCCAGCTGTCTACGGGCGAAAGGCAGGGTCCACCCTGGACACTTAGCCAGTCCATCGCAGAGCATAGAACTCACATTTATAGGATGAGACTTAAACATCCTATGATCTCCATCATATTGCGTAGGTTTGGCCAAAAACTGCAGTTACATTTTCAATAGTAGTACTGGTACTTTACGTTCAATTTAAAAGTTGTTTTTATTATCCTAACAGTATAATAAGAATGACTAAGAATGATCTTAATTTATTGAATCTCTTTTTTTCATCCAGGTCATAGCCTTGTCTAAACAGCAAGGTCTCCTTCACTCTCCTCGGTCTGAAGACGGTGGATCTGTTCGGTACAGGGCACTGACAGACCAAGATCCATCTCCACCGGCTTCTACCACTGGGGCAATAGGAGGTCTGTATTTTATACTTCTTTTACACTTTTCTCTGGCTTTGTATAACACTGTGATTTATTGCACAATAGCTAGAGTGGTCAAATAAAGTTCCAGAGTTATAGCTGTGCTTTACAAACAGAGGAAATAGGTTTCAATCCAAGAAAGTCCTTTCAAACCCTATTTATAAGCAAGAAATACATATTTTCATAATCGTATTAAATAAATGTGAGAAGCATGCAGATTTTAAGAGGCAAAACTAAAAAATTTACACAAGACAGCTACACGAGTAGGCCTGCTATGTATTCTGTCGCATGACTTACAGAAGGTAACAGTTTCCTTGGCTTACATTTTTAGGAGGAGGTTTGGAAAGAAATGGCAGTATAGTTCATGTAGACGCTCACCCAGAGTCACGACAAAAACCTGTGGTGAAACCTCCAAGCACAGATGGCAGTGGCTCATGGCGATGGAAACCGCCTGAACAAAGAGGATCTCTGCGGCAGTCAACCTTCGCCCTCAATGACCTGAACAGACACACAGACAGTTATGATTCTCTTAGAGATGGTGGCTCAGTGGACGGAAGGAGAAGTGTTACAGGGGCTGAATCAGAGAGCGAAGGTGGCGGTGACGGTGGAGAGATGGGCAAACACTCCAACCATCCACGTGCTAGTTACCCTTTATACCCCCAACAACAACAATATAATCCTAACAATTACCAGCACCAAAATTTTAACCCCAACCATCCCAATAATCCAAACTTTAACAATGCTCATTCTAATTTTAACCCAAGCTCTACCAACTCCCACATCTCTTTGCCTTCTACTGTCACCAATGCTCCTCCTTTTCACCCTCACCTCCAAGCAGTTACTACTATTAGGGTCACACCAGTAGAGGCAAATGCGGCAAGCAGTGATGGAGGTTCTGACTGCCAGTCGGTTGCCTCATCCAGCTGTGAGTCCACCCTCAGAAGAAAGGGCAGCACCAACATCAAGGTCCAAGACCAAGGGCAGACCCCCGATCTCCACAACAATCACCGCCCAAATGAGGATAACAACCGTCTTGACAGTGAGAGCAGCAACCGTTTCCATGAAAACCTTCGAAATTTTCAAGAAAATCCAATCACACCTAATTTCCACAGGCAAGTGCAGGTGGTGTTTGGGCGCTCAAGCCCGACTCCTCCCCCTACTCTGCCCCGTCCCCTTCTCACTCACACCCCACCTCCCACTCTGGGCCTGGCTTATAAGGAGTGAGTCACCCGGCTGAACCTGTTCGTAAACTGAACAGTTTTACTGTCTGGACTAAAGTTTGGAAGAATATGGAATTATATAATTAGACTCCACAATCACCTTACAAGGTAGAGGTAGGAAAAGTTTCCATTTTAAACCAGCCATCTCTGTTCCAACCAACACCACAATCAGTTGTGAGTTTTATGGCCTGGATTATATGTCTAAGAGTTTGAGACAAATTTTCCATTATGTAATATTATTTATCATTCTGTTTTCTATTATAACCCTATGGAGAGACTAAGTAACTCTTTTGGTATTATTGGTGTTAGCGGGAACCAACACATGCATGGCTATGAGGATAGATTGAAACGCCAAAGTGCTTTCCTGTTTTTTTACTCAAAAGATCATGGGACTAATAACTGATTATTTGGAGGTTTCTCAGTCTTTCTGCTGAAAAAAGAAAACAACACAGGCACTTACAAAGTGAGCACATCACTATTACTGTAAGGAATGTTTTTGTATATAATGTAAGTTTATGGGCCATAAAGCACTTAAGCGCAACCTTAATTGTGAGCGAGGCACAGCACTGAGTCAAATTAGAGTCAAATTGACCCTAATAGAGTCAAATTAGAGCCAAGATATTATCATATGATTGCTTTTGTTGTTGTGTTTGTGGTGGTACAGATAAATACCAGGAGTTATATATTGTGTAAAATATATAGTGTTTTTCTTTAAATGAAAGATTTTACTTTTGTGCTCCTAGTGTGTTGTAGGTGCTTAGACTTGTAAGAGGTGAATTATCTAACTGAGAGAAACAGGGTAAGTGGTCAGTACTTTTATAGCGCTTTCAGTCATTTACTGCATTCAGTCATTCACTCATTCCCACAAACACTGATGGTGGCTACCTACATTGTAGCTGACCTGGGTCTCAAAGTTCAGCCGTACACAGGCACTACTGGCCTGACCGCCATCAGTAGGCAATGCCCAAAGGTTACTGAAAGCCGAAACCGGGGCTCGAACCCACAAACGATGCAGGGCAAACTCCTGCATCCAATGGCACTGTCGCCTCTGACTAAAGACCAAAGATTAAACACATGAAACTTGTTCTTTTCAAGCAGAATCCATAACAAACTTTTTTGTATTTGTTTTTATTTTTGTTGTCAATTTTCTTTTGTTATTTGAATTTACTTGGATCAAATCAAAAACCATTTTATCCATTGAGTATTGCCATATAAACACCAGCGTAATATGGCTGACATTAGATGAAAGAGTAATTTGAGCACTGGCATTTAATACGGCTAATATAAATACAATGCCTCTTATAAGAATTATTATAGAGCCTATATCATGTTTTTTTTAAGCCTTTCAAAATTAACAACTGTAAGACAATTGCCTTAAGCACTACTAGAGTAGTGGTTTGATATTAATTTAAAAAATGGTTTTCCAACCTGGAAGAAACATACTTGCCTTCAAAGCAAAGCTCCCTCTCCTTATCTTTGTACTGCCTATTACATGACTTTGCTGTGTCACGCCTCTTCTGAACAAAGTCCAGGAAGTTTGAGGGAGAATTGCAGATTTTAAGAAAAGCTAAAAAAAGAGATGTTGCCGTCATATTAGCTGGAAAAAGAACCCCTTCATCTCACCTCTGCTTGACGGGAGTAAGTGGCCGTGTCCTTACAGTGCCAGCACAACACAGTCAACCTACAACAGTACTTAAATGGAAATATGTTTTAAAGAATAAGTTGCCAAATTAGAAATCAATAAATTTTTCTACATCGTTTTTTTTTTTTATAAACTCTTTATCCATGTCCTGAAATATTTATTTTAATCCGCTTTAAAAAGTTCAGTGCAGTGGATGGCAGTAAAAAGAAACCAAAGCATTACCCTTTATTTCCATTCACATATAGATTAATTCAAACTGTTTTTTGTTCCTATTGTTTGAACTGAAGAATAATAGTAGATGTATGTAGTTGGTCATTAAGGTGAATTGGATCCAGTTGCAGGATAAGTGAAAATAGTTATATGACATTTAAGTTTCACCCACCTGCTTCTAGCCAGAGTTGTTTCCTTGGAACTTCATTTTCATTAGAAACAAGAAAATATTAACACAACCTTTTTTCTGTTAAAACCAATTCAACTTATTCACTTTACATAGACAATATAATCTGGTCATCCAGACAAATTGGTTTAAAGTTTTTAGTCAAAGGACATCCAGCTGATTGCATTCAGTCGTTGACTTCATCATCACATCCTCCTGGATGACGATGCTTTCATGAGGATCCGTTGTGCTCTTGACTCTACAGCAATCCCTCACATCGAGCATGCATGCGGCAACATTCGAGAGGAAAAAAAAACGTTTAACAGGGAGAAGCCTTGAGTAGAGAAGAAGACACACAAGAGGCAGTGGTGACTGGTGGAGTTTTCTCTAGCGGAGGCTATAGCTTCAAAAATAGACGTAAACCGAAAACCAATCAAATTTTTAATAAGGTATCACACCATATTTACCTAAAGCCAACAACAAAAAGCAACATTAGAAAATGTTCTAAAAAGTGCTTAAAATCAGTCCTACCTGCCTTAATCATATAAACCTGTCAATCAGCCGCACTTTATAACAGACGACCATGACATCAGCGCTGTGGCGGGAGGTGGTGTGCAAATAAAGATGCTTTCAGCTCTGGGAGCAGGAGAGCTGCGCCACAGGAAGGTCCGATCTTAGCATGGAAGCTACTGTGCATGAACAGCTTTTAACAAGAGTCAATGGGCAAAGATTTTTGCACCCCAGAGCGGAAATAGATCACCAATCCGACAATGAGCGAAACACCTTTACTTACGATTAAATATTTATCTTTCACATCTAAAATATATATGAATATATTTTGAATATTCTAAGTGTATATATTCATTTTTATTTGTTTTATTTCTGTCTTAATCAAGGTCATTGGGTGAGTGAGGCGCCACCCTTGCCCCTCCATTGGCCGGCTGCCACTGACTAGAGGAATATAGAAGCATAAATACTGTACTATAAATGCTAATACATAAATTCTCTCTTTGTTAACAAAGGCAGCAGTGAAGTAGCTCCATGGGAGGCTCTGTTAGTAAAGCTTGAGGCAGTTATAATGTAAAAAGGGATAAAAGAGAACACATTACATTTAGTCACAGTAAAAGCTAAGCTCAGTTTATATTTCCCTCCAGGTTGTTTTCTTAAGGGCAGATTAAACTTCTGCAACCGCACACATCAAATGTGGCTTGGTTCTGGTCGCAAACCAGTTTTGCCGGTATGCTTCTGCACCGTCGGTTTGGAATTTCTAGAGACGGACAGCTGTTTCCTGCCGAAGGGCAAGGGGGAGCCAATTCGAGAACTCGCAAAAACTCTGGTAGACGGTCATGAGAACTTTGTTTTGGCAGAGACCTTTGCATCTTTATATAATTTGTCTGAGGTATCGTACAAGTGGTTGTACTTCCGAACCTCTTTGATTTACCTTTCGTCATAGTTATCCATTGTAGTTGTTCATCGGTTTTTAAATGGCGCGCCCCACAGAATCAAAAGGACGACCACACAGACAGCTGGGACCAATCACAGCTGCTTTTTGTCTGCGCACTTCCGCTTGAGGTATGCTCCTCCTCCTACAGGGGTTACATACCACCAGATTAGGTTTGCATACATCATTCACTTTATTTATATAAAGAGCCAGTTAAGGGGAATGTTTATTTTCTTTATTTACAAGGAAAAGAGAGACTGTTCTCTATGATCATTATTGCTGTACTAAAATATTTTCTTACTAAAATACAACAAAACAGTTTCTTTTCAACCGACATCAAGTTTACATTTTAAAATCTTCTGGTTGAGAAATATCAGATTTTCTATTCGCATTGTTTACTGCATACTTCATCAGTGCTTTATATTAAATGTCAGCTGCTACAAGCAGATTACAGGTAATCCTGGAAAACCTGGCCAAGTTAAAACGACCATAGCTGCTAATTTTCATTGCTACTACTGAGCTAGCTGAGCCTGAGCCCCCTTTGAAAACTCCAAAAACACTTAAAGTTTACTTTCTCACTCTTAAAAAAATAATATCTGTAAAATACTTTTTTGGGAAAATTAATTATAAGCAACGTCATGTATCCTACCAGAGTGCCTGTTTAAGATCCACACCTAAATTATAAATCCACAATATATATATATATTTTTTTTGGCTTTTTGTCTCAGTTGGGAGATCATTTACAGCTCTGACCATTGAAATACCAATATATATCTCCATATTTGGGAGTCAAACTTACAGTTCAATCTGTTTTTTCCAAATGAGCCAGAACACTTTAATTTGTTAGAACTATAAGAGCCAATAAAAAAACTGATCTAAGTGAATATTCTGTGAAATTCCAGTCCCTGCGTTTACTAAAACACATATATCTACAATCTGTGTTAATCCTTTTCTTTGTCCGGACAATCCAACCACTAACCTGTTCATGCCAGGGAGGTTACCCCAAAAGTAATGAGTAATGAGCAGCGGACATCTCCTTGGCATCAATCATTATTAGATCACACTGTGATCAAAGACAAAGCATACTATACAGATGTTGCTGCTTTGAGGACTTATGAGTAGCTATATGAAGTATCAGTGTATTGTTCAGAGTGAATAAAGCTAGAGCAAGCATACAGATAGAACTATTTTCTGCAATATATGGAGAAACGCCTGCTTTTCATTTAGAGATGGGATTTAAGACTCTTTGAATGGAGCTAGAAATCACGGATCATATATCCTTTCTAATATCTGCTCAGTTTTATTTACTATTTCTTTTAAAGCCAGGCTAGTAAAGTAAAGCATTTGTCTATTTATATAGAGCCCATTCAGAATGTGAAGGCATCTGAAAGCACTTTACATACATATGGTCCTTTATTTCTTCATTCTTATATATATATATCTTGTGATGAGAAAGTGCAGAAATGTATTGTGAAAAAATAGACTTAAATGTTCTGCCATCCTGGTATCTTACAGTGTGAGCTAAGGTTGGAAAGAGAATATTGCATAGAAAACTGCATAGCAGCATTACTGCAGTCAATCAATTTCAATAGTTCATATAAAGCATTTTCCTCCTGGTCTTAACTGAGCTTCCAGTGAAGCTCTCAGAAACTGTCTTTTTCAAATGGGTGAAATTAACAAAACGTATAGAGAAAGGAAATATTACAGAAAGTAAATAGTAAGTAAAATTTATTTATTTTGAACTTTTGGGATCAAAAAGAGTTCCAGTTTGTTCACAATTCAATTAAGTATTTTTGAATACAAGGTTTAGAGAATTGTATTTTATTCTATGGCTAATTAACTTTTTATTGTATTATATGCAGTGTTGGACACATAACTTTGGAAAAGTAATTAGTTATAGTTACTAGTTACTTCTCCCAAAAAGTAACTGAGTTACTAACTGAGTTACTCCACAATAAAAGTAACTAGTTACTAGTAAAAGTAACTATTGTGTTACTTTTGCGTTTCTCGCCCCGTAACCCCCACCACCCGGCCCCCACCTTCTCGCCGTGTGTTTCTAAAGCCAGCTGAATAGAGAGGATGACAAAGACAAGAACCTGCAGAGAGTTTTGCATCTATTGCAACTCAACGTAAATGACATCAGGAAGGAACGCTATCTGACGGGCCTATAAACCCGTCAGATAGCGTTCCCCCTGCTTATCATGGGGGGAACGTTAACACCCGTCAACGGAAACACCCACCTATCCAACTGACAGACGTAATCTCACTATACATCAGCCATTCTCATCCTCCCCTTTCTCATGACAAGGCGCGCACGAGTCCTATCATGAAAAAAAGGTTCATTGTGTGACCTGAGTAATGTGCAGTAACGGGGTGTCGGCAATGGTAACTGCGTTATAATTACAGTCAAAGTAATTAGCTAGATTACCTCGTTACTAAAAAAAGGTAACGGCCTTAGTAACGCTGTTACTTTCAACTCTGTTACTCCCATCACTGATTATATGTAATACAAATATAGTGGCTTATCCAGAGGGGAACAGCATAGACCCTTTGAATTTTTTTCTTGAAGTCTTTTAAAGATGTAATATTTAGGATCTATGATGAATATTTGTAAGATGCAATGCAGGCAAGGCTGAGCCATTTCAGGTTTAGTTCTGTTTATTTCCCAAAAGTGCCATTTTTCCAATAAATATAACATTACTAAGCTTCATTTAAATTTTCATCTACCTATTCCAACTTCAATATAAATTACAGCTAGTGGGAGAAACATATTTTCTGGTCTACAAAATACAGCAAACCCAGAGTGCTCTTTGAAAAGAACCCAACAGTTGAACTGTTACTGAGGCCAATAAAAAATATGGTTTATTTTAGCAATTAAAGTGTAAAGGTGAAACTATTTTATATCAAACAACATAAATTTAAAAATCTTGACACAAGCAATTTGACACATCACTCACTGTCTCACTTTAGCTTGTACAGTTGTGAATGCAGTCATTTAAGTTTCTCAGCAAAGGGAAAGGCTGAGGCTGACGGCAATGTTAAAGATACACATATATTTTTTCCACTGACATAATCACCAGTATGCTAATGATGAAAAAAAAACACAATAATTTAAATATAAAACTGAGTGTATGTGTGCTTGCCCCTCACAGAGGATGCCGTGAATAGGTTTGTTTACCTTTGCATTCTGTATACAGTAAAGTATATTTTGATACAAGTTATTGAATGTGATTTCAAATGGTATTGTCTAGTCTGGTATGAGTGTTACTTTGGATAAATGCTCGGCACCAGAAAGCTGGAAAGTATTCAATTACATCAGATATTTGAATAAGTTTCAAGTGGTATGTGTAATTTTCATTATATGTGCATTTAGCTGGATGTTTCTTTTTTTTTTCCCAGATTTGATAGATAAATTTTTATGTAAATTAAAGTGTTCTATTTAATGCTTAAAATGAAGTGTAAATATTAATTAATTTATGTTGTGAAATTCTTTTCCTGCCTTGATTTTTTTTTTTTTTATATTCTGGGGGTTTTTTTTGGAATACAACTTTGAAATCGGTTGTAAAATGCAAAAGCATTGCATGCACGTTGGACAACGACGGAAGCACAACTTGAACGCATGACTGGATTTAAAAAGCTTAACTTACGAGGGTTGCTATGCTGTGGGAGGCAGGAAATAATCTTTCCTTTTCAGCGGCTGAACATGTGGGGAGAAGAACCACACTATTCCTATCTTAGTCCCATAGTGAATATCTTAATCAATGCCATTGAAAAAAGCACCAGATCTCATTTATTTATTGGAAACCAGTCTAAAGCCAGGAAAATGCAGTTTGCAGTTTTGACATATTTTCATCCTTATGACTTTAAAAGTGTTCTTAAAAGCTGAATGTATAATTACTTTAGTCTAAACTATTGTCATTGCCATTGCTGCATCATGAGCATCAAGCATGTAATTGTATCAAATGTTTACAGTTCTAATTTTGATTTTAAGTATTTTTATTCTACATTATATCAAACCATGGTAGGAGCTTTGTAGTAGGTACTTTTTGTATGTTATATTCTGTGCATATCCAACCTTACTCAAATTACCTTTGGAACTATTTCTAACAAGTTAGATAATAGCTTATTTGATTACATTATAATCACTTACACTTTATTTTTCTTTCTATGTCTAGAGTTGTTAGACAGTTAATTTTTTTTCCTAGTGTGAGTGAATTATAGCTTTATATTAATGTATTATTTTGACAATTTTCTGTGTTAACATGTCTGCCTGACTACATGGTCAGGGATCCAATGGGCGAAGACACAACTGCTGTACTGCCGTTCATTATCTGTCGGAGGATAATGTCTCTTTGACTAGACTTAGTTTCTGAAGTTTACTGTTATTAGAAAGACTTAAAGGCTTATGGGGCCACTTATGGGGTGATTTGTTTGAGTCTTCTGATCATGGAATGACATCACCATGAGTTAAGAACCTTCTGTTTGCAGGTCGGAAAACCAGTGGGGTTTGCAGGTTGTTTAGTTGTTAACCACTATTAGTGATACAAGCTAATACATGTACATTTGTTGGTTTTTATTTGTTAAAGGTGCTATTTGATTATATACACACATTTTAGCCGCAGAGAAGAGTAAACTTAAATTGTTCAGTGGTATAGCATCATTAAGCTAGAAATCCAATCAGAGAGCGCAGACCTCCAACAAACAGCATATTTTGCCACATAGTGTGACTTTACACCCATAGCTAAAACTCACACATGATCAGATTCATTATGAAATTTTATTGAATTGTTACTTGGTATGAGGTGCACCTTTATTAAAAGTAGTTTCCCTAAAATCCTGTCATAAGTTTATAAATAAGGCACAGCCTTTGTCCGCAGCCTCTGGTGTTTGTTCTGCTCTCACCTTCTTCATTCACTCTGCTCTCTTCTTTGATCAGCAGATGTAGAATCTGAGCGAGGCACGGCTCACCTTTACTGTGTTTTTGTCTTCAGTAATATATTCTGGACTTTTTTGAGTCCCAAGCTGAGAGTATCAATAGTCACTGCTTATTCCACCCAGTAATGTAAAAACAAAATCCTGCATTCCGATTATAATGTAGAATATCACCAAAATATGATGAATTATTCCTTGGTTTCAAAGTTTCATAAAGTTTAAAAGTTTAAAATGTGTTCTTATATTTTCAAGTTATCCTTTACACAGACAGACAGACAAACAAACAAACACAAACTCGACTAAAAACATAACCTCCTTGGAAAGATTGATTGCAATAAACAAGTTAAAACCAGCACCAATGGCTGATTGGTAAAAATATATATATTAATTCAAATTTTTGGATATGATTCCCCCACATTTAACACATGGTCCACGCTGGCATACACTGTATGATATTTTCAATTGTTGTACTCGGCAACAGCCCAAAATGTATGATGAAACCACTGGGTTTGTAAATTCATAGCCAACAATGTATGTTCTTACACCATATGATCGATGCTCTGATGCTGTCTGCCTAGACCAGGCATGCCCAAAGTCAGTCCTCTATGGCCGCTTTCCCGCAGGTTTTAGAGGTTTCTCTGCTTCAGCACAGCTGATTTCCATCGATAGCTCTTTAACAGGCTTTTGCAGAACTGCAGTCATCAGAATCCACAAGCTGCTGTAGGACCAAGGCCCTCAAGGACCAACTTTGGGTATGCCTGGCCTAGACTTTACGACAAAAACTATCTGTTAGACTCAGCCTTGGAGAGAGAATCCGCTGGTCGGACTCCTGTATCTGAAGTAGATAAGAAAAACGATTCCCTTGTTTGCGCACAAACAAGACGCAAGGTTGATGAAAAATCGACTTCAATAATAGGATATGCTCACAAACACCTGAATAGGGCCGACTGAATTTCATAATATTCTATTATTATATGTCTGAGTCTCACTGAGTGAGAGACTGTTTTCTACACACCGTAGGATGAGGCCCAAACTCGCCCCAATCCAGACTATTTGGGATCATCCCAATTTGGGCCAAAAATCCTACACTGTATGCCAGCCCGTAGCCTCAGTGGATTTGAGATTAAGAAAGTCCTGAATTGCATTCACTGATTGCATTTTAATTGTTTTAGATTGATTGGATGCATAAAAAAGAGGTCCATTGTTTTTAACTAATTTAGGTGCAGCACCTAACAACCACTACTGGGTTTCCGACTTGTTTCTTAATTATAGTTCAAATCCGCCCCATACTCAAGCCCTCTCTTAAAAGCAAATGACATCAAGCCAGGAAATGCTTTAAATTAGGCTACTCTTACCCTTTTTTACATGTTAAACAGAAGGTTGCTGAGTTACCTAACTTTACTACCTATATTCCCACATAAGTTGAGAAAGCAACATATCTGGTTTTCTTGAGGGCTTCATAGAATTATTCATTTGAAAAGCAAGAGGCAATGCACCTCCAGAGTGTTAGATACCTGTCTTAGTCTGTCTCACACATTAAGAATTGTCAGAATTTGTATCTCTAAAATGTTGCTGCAGTTTAGTAACTGTGAATGATTAAACCTTTTAGCTTGTTTTCTATCACATATTGTAAACTGTTTATATGATGACTGTTTTGCTGTTTATATTGCTGACAAAACAAACATTTGTATCTTTATACATACTTCATCAGCACAAATGAATATTTAGCTCCAAACTAAATATTTAGTTTGTTAAGTAAATATTAAGCTACAAATTAAATATTTATTTAACAAACTAAATATTTAGCCAGTACCAAGCTATGGGCCGGCTTCTTTCCTCTGGCAGAGAAAAAAAAGCATTCGTTGCCACGGCAACACAGTGGCGCCCCATGTGAATGGCTGCAGGTCTGTGGTGCAGGTTGACATAACGTTAAACATTTGCCCATTTTGTAAAACAAATGTATATGGTCAAATAAAACTATTTCAAAGAGGACCATCCATTTTGGAATTAATTATGTTTTTTCACATTGTGTGATTTTCTGTCAGTGTGATGAAGATGCCGTAGGAGTTGTATAGAGATTCCCAGGCTTTTACTTTGGAAGTTTGCTTGCACATTTTGGCAAGTAAATTTGCATTTTCGCTCAATATTTAGCTACCTAAGTATTTTCAGTTAGTTAAATAAATATTTTATCTGGAACTAAATATTTATATAACAACTAAATAGTTAGTTTGGCGATAAATAGTTATTTAATCAACTAAATAATTAATTTGCAAACTAAATATTTAGCTGCAAACTGAATATTTATTTAACAAAGTAAGATTTTTTATAAATGACATAGTGACATAGTGAAAAAATGACTTGGATTAAATTAAATAACCCCGTTATTTTTCTCTTGAAAAACGCAAAATAACCATAAATATTGCTCCGAATTTTTGACCGCTTAACCTTACAAACCCCACTCCATAGTAGAAAGAAAAACTCGTATATCAATTTGTTATATATGGTGTAAAATTTTTCTGAGCTTTATTTTCTTTCATATAATAAAACCCTAGTATTTAGTTTCTCAGAAATATGAAATATTAATTACCAGAGCTGTCACACCTAAAACAGCCAATCTACCCAAAATATGTGCAAGTTTTCCTCCAGCATTAGCTCTATCAGTCTGAGTCGGCAGAGCACACAATGAGGAAGACTGTTGAGTTGGCAAAGGGATCCATCTACATTCAGGCAATTTGTTTATTTATTTGAAACCCAAAATTAAAAATTTGAATTCTCATCTTTGGTTTACTGAACCAAAACAAGAAATTGAAAACAAACAGTTTTTTTGCATTGAATGAAAATGGAAAAAACGGATAGCAAGCTTTAAAATAATTTTATTTATTTAATCAGCCCAGTTTAATCAGCACAGCCAATATATTTTTTTGGGGACCTACGTATTTCCAAGACCACTGTGATGTACTGTAAATTTATTCTTTACATGAAATATGTGACTTATGTTTTTTTTTAAAAAAAAAAGCTTTGTAAAATGTCTTTATAGAGAGAAATAGTATTCAGACATTGAAAAAAATTTGTTATGGTTTTTTTTTTTACGTATAATGCAAATAACCACCTAAGCTTAAAAAGATTTTGTTTATTTAAATTATTGGTAATACACTGAAAAAAATAATGCATCCGCTTTAGCATTTACTAGTTAGTTTTATGCCCTACCCTGCTAACAACACCAAACAATTGTGTTAAAGTAACAAAATATGATCAAGTAAATACCAAAAAAGTTTGCTTTTTTTTTTTCAGTGTAGAACCTCATATCACATACAATCTCCCGTTTTGTTTCTAAGAAATGTGTTTTTTCTTACAACCTTTTATTTTGCCCTTCTGATGAAAATGTTCAACATGAAATGTTAGGCACTTTCTCTATGCTTCTTATGCTTTCAAGTTATCTCTGTTGTTATTTCCAAGCATGTAGATAAACATGTATTTCAACAATGGCTAACCAACTCAGACAATGAACTGGGATCAAAGTCAAAAAGAGGAAAATGTGGAAAAGCATCATCTGAAAGGATGCCATATCATCCCTACTTCTACCTTTTAAGTGTCACATGACTTCGAAAAAAATCAGAGATGTTTTTACATGCAGCAGGATTCAGACTAGCAGCCACATGTGGAGGACTGTATCAGTATGGATACTAATCACACACATCAGCAAAAGTGTATTGATGATAGCAGATATCTTTCTGTTTTCCAGTGGTGTTTATGTAAAAAAATAAAGGTTTGATATCATGATATCTTGTCTTTGTCATTTAATGTTATTTTATTTCTTAGCTGCATTTATTTAGGAGCGTATTTTTCCTTTGCAGACCCCAAGGTAAGAAAAGCAATATAGCCAAAACCTCTTTACCAGCTGTAAGTTTTAAATCTAAATGTTGAATTATGTAAGAAAAA
>NW_015150692.1:712368-715350 GCF_000732505.1 Cyprinodon variegatus
GGTGAGTAGATTCTGCTATTAGGTCTGTTCTAGAAGATATCGACAGCAATTTAATTTTAAAAGAGGAACAGAGCGATCAAGTCTCATCTGCTTATTCTAGGCGTGCAACTGAACGCTTTGATTTTTGTGGACAACAACTATGCCTCACTTAACATACGTCACGCACTCCGTTGCTCTTATTGGTTGTAGGTCTATCCAATTGAGTGCAGAGGCATTTTTTTTCCTGGTTCATTCGAAACACGCCCCATAATCACAGCTCTATGGAGCAGTATCAGACTCATATTCTGACTAGAATTGAGTCGGACTACGTCAGGCTACGACTTTACATGAGTGAATAAAGTAAATGTGATTGTTCGTTTATCAAAAGGGCGGGATTGTTGTGGCGGAAGGTTCGCAAGCATGTTTGATTGTAGCCGGTTTGTCGGAAGCATCTTGCTAACCAGTTAGCAACTTAGTGCTAGTAGGTTCCCAATGGGAAATCACATTGGGATCAAGTAGCACTTAGCAAAAACACTGTCCAGGAACGCTATGGAAAGTGGAAACATGCAAGAGGAAGAGAGTTTAGTGTCGGAGGTCGTGAATGACTCCTTTGTCCTACATTTTTTATTTAAAGGATGAAAGCGGGGATGAAGATGTTGTTGAAGAGGACGCCATGGGCTCAGAAGTTTCGTTTAAGTCTCACTAATGTCTTGAAATAATCTGGCACTGATGACTGGTCTGAAGGCTGGTTATATAGTGACTAATGCAGGTGGATCTGATTAGCAAGTAATGAGAACTGGGAAGGGTCAAGCAGGTGTGTGCAATGAGTGGTCAGAGCCGGCATCAGTGCTGAAATCCTGGGCTAGTGTGCTGAATAAAAATATATGCGACACTTTTTTAGATGTTTAAAGAATTAGCAAAACATTTTTAATTTTTCTTATCATGAGATGATTAAGCTGTTCATCTGCCCCATGACATTCAAGAAAAATGGTTGGACAAAAGCAGTAACAATAGGAACTGCTAGTGCAATATCTCCTAAAATAATGGATTTTTGCTGTCATTGTCTATTGTCAAAGCGATGGTTAGATTACCAGCTCACTGTAAGGGAGGAGAGCGGAGGAAGCTGATGTCTTAATGTAAGCTTTTCATGCTATTAATAGCTAAGTAAGTGACAGTGATTAGGGCCAACTTGAAAGATAATGAGGTCATTTAAAGCTGGATCTGTTTGGATCATGGAAGGAAAAGAGGGACACAGTAACATCTACTGCCTGTAATAGTGTGGGCTGAGCTTTTCAATTGGAGTGGGCTGAAGGGAATCGTAGAGCAGTAAACATAACAGTGACATGGCTGCTGGCCTGAATATTGTGATTTTCAACGGCAATGGAGCCTGCACATCACATTTAATCATAGCACATTTTAAAAGAAAATTCACAAAACAGTCCCCCTCTCTTCCTCAATCTTTAGTGTCCACCACCTCCCCTCTTTGAAGCTACAATGCTGCAATTTTAGCAGTTTCCATGGCAATAAGATGATGGAGAGCTGGGAAACCAAACAGACCGGGGGTGGGTGTAGAGACAAGAGAGACATTTTTGTATAGAAATGCAACATCTTTCTATGTGACCTTATGTTACATAAGCTTCTTCAACAGAAAAAAAAACTAAATATGCACATATCAAATGCACATATCATAAACTGCTATCCCTCTGCTGCTGGGAACATTTCATTGGCTTGTCAAAAAATTACCATGGTAACAAAGGCGAAGTAGCTGACTTTTCCACATGGATCCCACAAAAAAACACACACAGCTAAAACGGAAGAGAAGAAGCAGAGTATATCCAGTTTGCAGAAGATTTGGGGCATCATCTATCTGCTTGGGGAAGAAAGCTGAAACAGAACCCACATTTTTTAATAAGAACTAATGTTTTGGGGTTTATTTACAGAATTACTATCACACACCATATTAACTATGGGCATTTTTATAGTTTATATTTAGTTATTTGAACTCAGATTTATTTTTTTGTGTATGGTGGTTTGAATTGTGTGTCTCTGTGTTGATCTTTGCAGCATTTTTATTAGGCCCATGTGATAGGTAGTTCCATCCATCCATCCATTTTCTAACACACTTACTCCCAAGTGGGGTCGTGTGGGGTGCTTGTTCCCATCTCCAGCTGTCAATGGGCGAGAGGCGGGGTACACCCTGGACAGGTCGCCAGTCCATCGCAGAGTGATAGGTCGTTTTAGAATAATAAAAAATATACCTTTGTGAAAATCTTCCTATTGTGTCGTGCTCGTTGTTTAAGAAGCCAGCCGACACGTTAAAACAAGTGTTTATTCAGAACACAACACATCCCCCTTTCTTAGATAACAATGCACTAAAATGAACATTTGCATCATACTTGAACTCTTATCAAACTTAACCTTAAATTTATTCTGTTATGAGTACAGAATACAATTTTTTTTACTTTCTAACCACTGCCTTTATATGAAATCTTTCCACAATTATAATTTCAGTCTTTGATGTTTAATGATTACTCTCCCAATTCTTCTTCTGGCACTTCTTGTTTTTTTTTTGTTTGTTTTTTTTGGGGGGGGGACTGACTTTTTCTGTTTATAATGGTATTCATCTCTATACTTATTCAGTAGAAACCCATGTCCTGTATTTATGGAACCATTATTTATCCTGCACTTGCTGCTATTGCACTTGTGGTTAGACCTGAACTGCATTTCATTGCCTTGTACCTATACCTGTGTAATGACAATAAAGTTGAATCTAATCTAATCTAATCTTTTGAGTCTGTATTTCAGTCTAAGATTTGTTTGGTGCGGGCAGGGTACCCTCTGTAGCACTTGTAGGTGTACTGGAGAGTATTACCCAGTGTTGGGCAAGCTATTTGTCCAGTGTAGTGAGCTAAGCTATCAGTTACTCAACAATAAATTAAGCTTCACTACACCAAAGCTACCATCTAAAGAATTATAGCAAGCTAAGTTATACTAATGTGTTAA
>NW_015150692.1:716346-728072 GCF_000732505.1 Cyprinodon variegatus
TGCCCTGGATTTTGTAGCGTTTGTGGACGCTACGTCGCTACTTGATATAAACAATAACGTCACTACTGGAAAGTTACTTGATAAATAAAGCAGCGAAGCTACGGTCAAGCTACTGGAAAATGTAGTCAAACTAATAGCTTCGCTACATGTAGCAGCACTACTGCCCATCACTGGTATTACCTTTTGTGTGGAGTCTGGTAGTGGCAATAAGTGATGTCTGTTCCTCATGACGACACCCAAAGGGCTCTCCACAACATATGAGCGGAGAGTGGAGTGAGATGACAATCCCTTCAGTTTTGGTATGTGTTATCTACACAGGTTGTCTGTCTTTCCAGTCTAAATTTCAGTCTAAGATTGGTTTTAGAGCCCTGATGTTCCTAATGTAGGATGAAATGGACATCATAAAGCATATGGTTGTCATAACATGTCTGGTGTTTTCCAGTAAATGTCATCAAGTACACTGAGAACACTGGGGCCAGTAAGAAAGCTATAGTCTGGCCAACCGACAGATACTGTCTATTTTAAGCTCTTCTTTCAGCTGTGTGATGTACACCAAACTAGCAGGTAGGCTACTGATTATTTCATCCACACAGATGTCTGTGTCTGCCAAACGTTCCACCCTAGCTTTAGGATCTGGATCTTGGTTAACAGGTGCATGTGTAAGTTTGTCTGCTGTGAGGAGAGCTTTACCTGGAGTGTGGGTGATGGAGTAACTGTACCTCATAAGCCTGAGTCTGAATCACTGAATCCTGGGAGGAAGCTCTGTAGGTGCTTGTTGTCCTAGCAGGCTAACAACTGGCTTATGATCAGTTTTTAAGGACAATTGTGCCCCAAAAAGAAAGTCTTTAAACCTTTCACATCCCCATGCTACTGCAAGCGCCCCTTCTTCACCTGTGCATACCTCTGTTCAGTCTCAGTTAAGGACCATGAAACATATGCTACAGATCTCCAGTCTGTCTGTTCTTGAGATTGACAGCTATCCCAGCATGCACTGCGGCAGCAGCAGCTTTCAATGGTAGAGTATTAAGTTCAAAGTTCTCTTTTTTGTTGCTGTTGTTCAATAAAAGTATGTTTTAAGATCATTTGAGGCGAGAACATTATACTTTTAAGCGTCACTGTATAGCCCACTGTATTTATTAAATGCGGGGGGAAAAAATCGAAGTCAAGAGGACCGCAGCAACCAGCGGAGCTCTGAGAGTAACAGCAGCCAGGGCTAACCGGAGCCCGTCTGCTTTGCCCCTCTCTCAGCATAGCCGCGTGTGAAGGACCGCTGGCTATGATGGAGATATTTTTGTTTTATTTGGCAAAATGTTTATTTGATGTTTATCTGACTGTGTTAATCATTATTCCCCCACTAAATAAAAAAAAAATAAGAATTGAATTCATTATAATCTAGAGACTATTAATAAGAGGAGGAGAAATGCAGCTTCAGACAAACAGGGCGTGTGGTGACGTCACAAGTACACTTCTGTTCCAATTGACCCATATTTATGTGGTGCTCCCAAACTTTACTTTGGTCTTCTCAAGAACATCGTTGGCGAGGACACGAGTCCGTACTCGCATTCTAGTGAATTGAGAAATGGCCCCTGTGTCTGTTCGGCAGAGAGCAGGATGTATTTCTCCATGCAAACTGTTCTATTAAAGTTGGTGAAGTCCAGACAAATGCGCATGAATACATTTTGTAGAAGGAGCGGGGACCATTCCTGAGCACCCTTCAGTTGGTTCTTCAACTCTGCTGATGATTCCCATTGACTTCATTCTCAACAGTTCATGTTTCAGCTTTCAAATTAGGTTTCTACTTAAGGCTGAGTTATACTCAGAAAACAGGTAATCTGCGTGTGTCGCAGTGAACGCCTTCCACAGACACTCTGGTGCACCTCAAATTTTAGGTGATCGCAGACAGCGCCGCAGACAGGAGACAGGAGACCACCATTGTGGAAAACGACTCGTGAACTTGGACCAGCTAGATCCCTGCTCTTTTTCGCCCTAATTTCCCTCCGTTGTCGCAGAAACTTGCCCCCACTTCCTCACATTGCCTCGGCCGTATCTAGACCCACAGCTACTTGTGTTGTGGCGTGGAATACCATAGCACAGACCACGCTTCAATATTGGGCATAAATCAAAAATATCAGCGACAAGCTCACTGTGACACACTGCTGCGGGGAGTATAACCAGCCCTTTATTAGTATACAGTTGCTGCATAACATAATAACATAATAAATCCTGAGGCAGTTTGGGGTAGTTGTCTTTAACACTTTGATGTGTATGCTATGAGCTCTAGACATAAGGTTTAGCTTCACACTTGCAAGTCTGCGTAACAAAGCTACCTGTAAATTTCAAAGTTTGTACCTAGTGGGACATGAATGTCAGTCTACAGCCCCCACTTGTTCTGCAACTGATTCTCAACAACCCATTTCTTTCATTTGTTTTAAACTGTTTGCACTTTTTAGCAACTAGAACTGGGTTTGAGTCATTTTCACAGTACGGCTTGATGTGACCATCTGCCCAACATTGGAAAAGGTACCACGGTCTTGGTGGAGAACTTGATTAATAACTGTCCGGTTTGTAGTTCCCTCGGTTAACTTTTCCAGCTTTCGTTTCTCTTTTGGTTTTGTATGGAGCATGTTTTTTTTCCAAAAGCTTCTATTCTGTGCGGGGTTTATGAGCCCATTTATAAGCCCACCAGATACTCAGCTTATAAACCCCGTCAGAGTGTTCCCCTGCTTTACGTAGGTGGAACGGTATTTGATCGGTCCAAAAGTCCTGTCAGATAGCATACCCCGAGCTTTACATTGGAAAAATGGTATCTGATGGCCTTATAAACCCTTTCACATAGCATTCCCCTTTTTAAACATGGGGACAAAGGTATTTGCTGGGCCAATAAACCCTGTTAGATAGCGCTNTATCTGATGGGCTTATAAATCCTGTCAGAGAGCGTTTCCACTGACTATCATGGGGGCAAAGGTATTTGATGTGCCTATAAACCCAGATACAGTTCCCCTGTCTAAAATGAGATGGACAGTATCTGATGGGTCCAAAACCCCTGTCAGATAGCGTTCCACCTGTCTAAAATGGGGGAACAGTATTTTGTGGGCCTTTAAACCCCGTCAGATTGCGTTCCTCCCGTCTAACATGGGAGGAACGGCAAATGATGGGTCGAAAGATACTTTCAGATAGCATTCCCACTGTCTAAAGTGGGGGAACAGTATTTTGTGGGCGTTTAAACCCCGACAGATTGCGTTCCTCCCGTCTAACATGGGAGGAACGGCAAATGATGGGTCGAAAGATACTTTCAGATAGCATTCCCCCTGTTTAAAATGGGACAAAGGTATCTGATGGGCCTTTAAATCCCATCAGATAGCATTCGCCCTGCTTTACATTGGGACAAAGGTATCTGATGGGCTTATAAACCCTTTTAGATAGAGTTCCCCCTGTCTAACATGGGGGGAATGGTATCTGATTGGTCCAAAAGTCCTGTCAGATAGCATACCCCCAACTTTACATTGGCAAAAAATGGTATCTGATGGCCTTATAAATCCTTTCAGATAGCGTTCCACCTTTTAAACATGGGGACAACGGTATCTCATGGGCCAATAAACCCTGTTAGATAGCGCACCCCCTGTCTAACATGGGGGGACGGTATCTGATGGGCCATTAAACTCCGTCAGATAGTGTTCACCCTGTCTTACATGGGGGGAATGGTATCTGATTGGTCCAAAAGTCCTGTCAGATAGCATACCCCCAGCTTTACATTGGAAAAATTGTATCTGATGGCCTTATAAACCCTCTCAGATAGCATTCCCCCTTTTAAACATGGTGACAACGGTATCTCATGGGCCAATAAACCCTGTCAGATAGCGTTCCACCTGTCTAAAATGGGGGAACAGTATTTTGTGGGCCTTTAAACCTCGTCAGATTGCGTTCCTCCCGTCTAACATGGGAGGAATACATAGCGTTCCCACTGTCTAAAATGGGGGCAAAGGTATTTGATGTGCCTATAAACCCCGTCAGATACAGTTCCCCCTGTCTAAAATGAGATGGACGGTATCTGATACTGTAGGTCCAAAACCCCTGTCAGATAGCGTTCCCCTGTCTAAAATGGGGGGAACGGTATTTTGAGGGCTTTTAAACCCCGTCAGATAGCGTTCCTCCTGTCTAATATGGGGGAACGGTCTCTGATGGGCCTGTCTTACATGGGAGGAACGGTAAATGATGGGTCCAAAAATACTGTCAGATAGCATACCACCAGTTTTACATTGGGAAAACAGTACCTGATGGGCTTGCTTATGAACCCTTTCAGATAGCATTCCCCATTTTTAACATGGGGACAACGGTATCTGATGGGCCTATAAATCCGGTTAGATAGCGCTCCCCCTGTCTAAAATGGGGGGAATGGTATCTGATGGGTCCAAAAGTCCTTTCAGATAGCATTCGCCCTGCTTTACATGGGGGGAACGGTATTGAATGGGGCTAAAAACCCCGTCAGATAGCATTCCCCCTGTCTAACATGGGTAAACGGTATCTGATGAGCCTACAAACCCCGTTTGATAGCGTGCAACCTGTCAAAAATGCAGGGAGCGGTATCTGATGGGTCCAAAAGATCCATCAGATAGCGTTTCCCCCGCTTAACATGAAGAAACAGTATCTGGTGGGCTTATAAACCCAGTCAGATAGTGTATCCACTGTTTAACATGGTAGGAACGGTATCTGATGAGTCCAAAAGTCCTGTCAGATAGCATTCCTTTGCTTTACATTGGGGAACAGTATCTGATGGGGCCTATAAACCCTGTTAGATAGCATTCCCCCTGTTTAACATGGGTGAACGGTATCTGATCAGTCTATAAACCCTGTTCGATAGCGTTCAACCTGTCAGACATGCAGGGAACGGTATCTGATGGGTCCAAAAGATCCATCAGATCCAACATGATGGGCTTATAAACCCAATTAGAGTTCCCTCTGTTTAACATGGTAGGAACGGTATCTGATGGGTCCAAAAGTCCTGTCAGATCAGAGCATAAAAAACTAACAATAAAAACACAATACGTTTGGGCCTACCAGGTCTGACTGGCGTCCTCCCCCACCATCAGAGCCAACTCACCACCAGGTAGTGGTCGGTGGAGAGTTCCACCCCTCTCTTCACCCGAGTGTCCAAGACATGCGGCTGCAGGTCAGATGAAACAACAACAAAGTCGATCATTGAACTACGTCCTAGGGTGTCCTGGTGCCAATAGCATATGTCGACACCCTTATGCCTGAACATGGTGTTTGTTATGGACAAACCATGGGGAGCACAGAAGTCCAACAAAAGAACACCACTCAAGTTCGGGTCAGGTGGGCCAATCCTTCCAACCAGGTCTCACTGCCATTGCCCACGTGGGCGTGGAAGTCCCCCAGAAGAACAAGGGAGTTCTCAGGAGGGGCACTCTCCAGTACCCCTTCTAAAGACTCCAAAAAGGGTGGGTAATCTCAACTGCTGTTTGGCACATAAACACAAACAACAGTCAGAATCCGTCCCCCCACACGTATGCGGAGGGAGGCAACCTTCATGTTCACCGGGGTGAACCCCAACGTACAGGCACCAAGATGAGGGGCAACAAGTATGCCCACTCCTTCTCGACGTCTCTCACAAGGGGCAACTCCAGAGTGGAAGAATGTCCAGCCCCTCTTAAGGAGACTGGTTCCAGAGCCAGAGCTATGCCTCGAGGTAAGTCCAACTATCCCTAGTTGGAACCTTTCAATCTTGAGCACTAACTCAGGAACCTTCCCCACCAGAGAAGTGACATTCCTTGTCTCAAGAGCCAGCTTCTTTAGCCGAGGGTAAGCACCCGACGCCTTTGGCCCCTCCTACTGGTGGTGAGCCCATTGGAAGGGGGACCCATGTTTCCTCTTTGGGCTGTGCCCGGCCGGGCGCCATGGGTAAAAGCCCGGCCACCAGGCACTCTCGCCAGCGTGCCCCACCTCCAGGCTTGGCTCCAGAGTGGAGCCCCAGTAACCCCCATCCGGCCAAGGGAACACTGCATCCATTTATTTTATTTATCATCAAGGGTCTTTGGGCTGCTGTTTGTCTGGTCCCTCACCTAGGACCTGTCTGCCTTGGGTGACCCTACTAGGGGGCATAAAGACCTCAGAGAGCATAACTCCTAAGATCCTTGGGACACACAAACCCCTCCACCAAGATAAGGTGGCAGCCCAGGGAGGGGTAATTATAAAGTTAAACCTATTAAATGTGGTTAATTTGACATAATATATCTTTCTGTTTCAGTTAAATACTGACATGGTCATCATAGTGGGGGATTTTAACACCAATGCTGACGTTGAAGGTGAGAGCTTAAGTGCAGCCTGTCATGCAAACTATAGAGGCTATTGGTTTTGTTCAAAATGTGAAAAGTGCCATACATTTTCATACTTATACTTTCGACCTTGTGCTGAAATTTGGCATTGAATCTGAAGAAATAATACTATTTCCCCACAACCCTGTCCTCTCTGACCACTTTTTAATAAAATTCAAAATTACTTTAACAGCTTTTTCCTCCTCTAAAAGAAGGTTTCACTTTAGCAGAACATTATCAGATAATGAAATTATGCATTTGAAATAATATTTTCCAAAATATATCTCCTCTGTGTCATCAAGCAGTGCTGCACAGAGCAAACAGTTTATTCCCCTTCACAGGTTTATGATTTTGTTAATGGGCTTGTTAGTTCACTGTGTAATGCCTTAGAACACGCCCCTGTTGGACTACCCATTCTCCCTGCTCTTAGCAGTAATTACTTTATTGCATTCTTTATAAATAAGATTTATTCTAGAAATAATTGGCTCCCCTCTAAATATAACTGGTTTATCTCTGGAAGGTGAGGCGATATCTGAGGTAACTATAGAATCTGAACTGGGTTTGGACTGCTTTGATCCAGCCCCAAACTATTATCTTAATCTAAGCCTTAAACTTGTATTTTGGATCCAGCTCCAACCATGTTATTTAGGGAAGTATAACATCAGATCTCCTCCTCCATTTTAGATGTAGTTTACATATCTCTGTTGCAGGGATATGCACCTCAGGGTTTTAAGGTAGCTGTGATTAAACCTTCATTTAAGAAACCGTCTCTTGACTTAGATGACTTGGGCAATTATAGACCTATATCCAATCTTCCTTTCTTATCTAAAATTCTTGAGAAAGCAGTTGCCAAACAAGTCTGTGACCACTTACACCATAATGAACTTTTTTGAAGAGTTTCAATCTGGTAAAAGTCACTAATGATATTCTCATGGCCACATGGAACAGCCCTTGACTGGTTTAAATTTTATCTATCTGATAGATTTCAGTTTGTTCACATTAATAATAAATCTTCTTCATGCTCAGTGCTAGGACCAATTCTATTTACTCTGCCCCTAATTGGTAGAAATATTAGACAGCTTGGAATTAATTTCCACTGTTATGCCAGTGATACTCTGCTATATCTGTCTATAAATCCAGATGAAGCTAACCCATTACATAGACTACATGCCTTTCTTGAAACATAAAAACCTGGATGACTCTTAACTTTCTTCTTCTTAATGCGAAAAAACAGGCGATATTATCTTTGGACCGGAGTCTTGTAGAAAGAAGCTGATTAGTCATTCACTTCATTTGAATGGGATTTAATTGATCTGAGATAATAACGTAAAAAGTTTTGGTGTTATTTTTGATAAGGTCCTGTCATTAAAAATCCTGTATTAAACGGGTTTCTATAATTTCCTTCTTTCATCCGAGGAATATTGCAAAAAGTAGAAATCTCCTTTCCAGGGGTGATGCTGAGAAACTAGTCAATGCATTTGTTAGTTCAAGGCTGGACTATTGTAATTCTTTACTATCAGGAAGTCCACAAACTGTAGTTAAAAGCCTTCAGCTGATCCAAAATGCTGCAGCCAGAGTTCTGATGAAAATCACAAAGATAGATAATATTTCTCCTATCTTCTCTTCATTGACTTCCTTTTAAATCCAGAATTGAATTTAAGATCCTCCTTCTTGCATATAAAGCCTTAAATGGCCAAGCTCCATCTGATATCAGAGATCTGATTGTTCCTTATGTTCCTAACAGAGCACTTTGCTCTCAGTCTGGCTGTGACACCATCATGGAGAGAAATATTAGCTGTGCTGCTGCCATCAACACCTTTGTTTATAGATGTTGGAGTTTGGCCAGTGTAGTCCTGTTTCTCTGACCGTGACTAACTGCATGTGCTCTCTTCATCCTCTGACATGGGAGCTGGCTGAGTACTCATCTGCCTGGCTGTTGATAGTTAACTTTTGTATCTCTGCTGCTTTTTGCATCTCTGCTTCTGCCTCCTTGAACCCCAGTCGGCCTCAGCAGATGGCCGCTCACACTGAGCCTGGTTCTGCTGGAGGTTTCTTCCTGTTAAAAGGGAGTTTTTCCTCTCCACTGTCGCTACAACCGTGCTTGGTATGAGGGATTGCCTTTGAGTCAATGAGTCGATGCATCAGCTGGTATTCCTTAAATACAAAACTTTGAACCAATCTGACTGTATGATCTGGTTGAATTTTGTCTTTAAAGTGCCTTGAGATGAAATGTGTTATGAATTTGCGCTATATAAACACACTGAATTGAATCAAGGAGTTAGTTTTCTTCCACTTGTGCCCTGCTCCAGAAATGTCTGTTGTGCTTGGTCAAACAGCAATTCCCCAGCTATGCACCGGATTTTCTACTTCATTTATTCAGAATTTGAGTTGACCATTGCTGTCAAGGCACGGTTAGTTTCTACCATGATAGAAAGTCATCAACTTACAAAAAAAAACACTTTGACCTTTCGCATATGCTCTTCACCCGCAGTTCAGACAGGTATGCAGAACCACTGTACTGCTAGATCGTCATCCAGTCTTTCATCCCTTGTAATAATAGGTCTGCCTACATTTTTTTTTTCCTTGATAGCCTTGTATTAAGGTCCATGACCAATTCTGCTACAACAGTGTCTCGCAAAATGTTAAGGGTTATGACCCATGATCATTTTCCTTTTAACCTAAGGCCTCCAAGTAATGCTTTTTTTGTCCCTAAGCCAGATTCTGAAGCTGTCAGTTGTCACTGCTGCGCTCTCTGGTTTAGGGGGGAACTGGTTATTTAGCCAAATAATGTTAAAACATCCTTTAGTAAAAATTCCTGCATCCAGTTCATCACCAAAACTGATATTTTTCCTTGGACTTATGTGCACCTTTGGTTAAAAAAAAAACAAAAAAACAAAAAAAAACAACTCATCAAATCATTAAAATCCCTTCATAACCTTTCAAGTCATCCTGTACAAAGACAGACAAACACACAAACTCACCTTATCAAATAACCACCTTGGCGGAGGTAACTCAACTGTGCTGTGTTGTTTGATAACTGGAATCAAGTGGGATATCCTGTGCTTGGCTTGAAACTAACAAAATACAACTGAAAAAACTTTCTCTGTTCTAAAGTACAATGAGATTATGTGTTGATCTTTTAGGATATGAAGACTGAATTAAATTGCATCTTTCACCTTCTGCTTGGAAACTAGGCACTACTTTGTGTTGGTGAATTACATACAAATGTTTGTAATTTATTGCATCATAAAACTAAGAGCAAAACATCACATTTATCTATCTGGATGGAGGTTTATGGAGGAAATAATGTATACTTAAGCTTTTGTAAATCAGAGTTGAACTTTAATATGCAGAGTATCTCTCTTCTCAGGCTTGAAATTAATCATTAGGTTCAGAAAGAAAAACATGAAGACATTGTACTGTTGTCCCAAACCTTTTATTTTGGCTTCCAGAATAGTTTCGCAGAGAAATTTGCCACTTCAAGGATAAAAAACAAACCATTGTGACATCCGAATAATTTATTCACTACAGTCACTGTCCAAAGAACAGCAGCAGGGCTGTAGACAGTAAAACTTAAAGAAACACTGAAACATTATGAATATGATAAACCTTCTTTTCTTGACCTGCTAATGCTTTATGACCCTGCAGAGTTTGGTTGCAGGAGCAGGTTGAGTATGTCAACCACTTTGGATTAAACATTAGTGATGAAAACATTTTTCACAGCAATTACCTGCTTTTTACTTTATTGCTTTGTTTTTCTTTTTTCATAATACAAAAGTGGCCTGGTCCCTTTAACCAGTCATCACATGGTGTGTTTCTGAAAAGTTAAACTAATGGTCATCCTGACATATAATATATATTCATTTAAAGACCTAGAAGCTCTCTTTTACTAAAGATTGTAGTGTTCATTGTTAGAGTGGTCTTTAAGATCACAAACACAAAGTAGAAAAGACCAGTTAGTGTTACAGGGGAAAAAAAAAAACACGTCCACAACAAACAAATAGATAAACAGAAAAAGAGGAACACAGTTTATCGGTATGGTAGTGTGTGGTTTGCGACCAGAAATAGATGCTGATTTAATCTGAGCTCAATGCAAAGGTCAGCGATGATTGGATTTAAAACAGTTTCCTCTTTAGGTCACAAAGTTTAAAGGAAAACATTGAAATCAAATCACCTGAATTGTCACTCCTTTTCCCCTAAGAACAGAAGGATGAAGTAAATGAGCCCATAGAAGTTGTATTTCCTCCAAAAAAAAAATGGCTGATCCAAATTACCCCCCACCCGTCAAAGGGGACCTCTGGATATCAGAAGTTTGTGACCAAAATTGCTTTAATCCCTACTTTGTCCAAGTGTAAGTAATGTCCACAATTATATAACCAAAACTTCCCCTTTAGAAATTGAGACAACTTCTTTTCTGGTCAGGATATGATACAAATATACACAAAGAAATGAGACAATAAAGAGAACTAATACACACTAACTTAGAGTGAGAGGAACATCATGAGGAGGTAAAGTCTCTAAAATGATGGTATTTCCTGATTAACTCAGAATGAACTGACTGGATGAACGCTCATCAGCAGATTAGTTTATACCTTAGTGCTAAAAATGAACCCTGACCTAAAAACAGCAATTCCTCACGTGGGGTCCAGGCATCGGTCCCCACAACATGCTACTTTTCCAGAAAACGGGCCCCACAATGTTTAAAACAAGAAAACACACACACAGCTTTCCCTCAGAGGGCGGGTATATGGCTCATCCAGGAGTGGTATTTGACCTGGCCAGAAGTGGAGAGCAGGTAAGGCCAACGCCATCACAGCTTTGCATAGATTCTAAACTGGTACAAATTTTCATTTATGATAAAAAGAAGCATATAAACTGGGCTCACCGCATAAAAAGAAGTTGGAATTAAGTGTCAGGAGATTCAGTCAGTTTTAAACCTTAGTGTCTGAGTTCATTCACTGACTAATAAAAACTGCAGCTGAGTCTTGCTCCGTTTAAAAAGAAAAATCAATCTAGAAAAAGACTCAACAATGAAGCTAAGACATTGTTTTACTGCTGTGGGTAAAAGCAGACATATCCAAATAAATCCTCAACTGCCAGAAAAAAGGGTAAAAGAAAATTAAAAAAGGGGCCATTAAAGGAGTAGTGAAAATACAGAATACCGTGTTAGTACACAACTCATCCATTGTCTTACAATTTTACTAAAAGCAACCATTTCAAAACAGGGAGTGAAGGTCAGGAGAGGGGGGGTCATGGGCACTTCTCTGCACATGGAGAGAGGCATCATTCTGAGCGTGCTCAGATAGAGCCGATCCATCAGAGGGTCTCTACTCCATCAGCAGGTAGCGCTGCAACCTCTACGTTTCTGCAAGAAGGAAAATAATAAGTTAGAAATTC
>NW_015150692.1:729817-735384 GCF_000732505.1 Cyprinodon variegatus
TTATCTTCTCCTCCTAGGAGAATTTTTATTTTACTTTGTTAATTTTAAGAGTTGTAATATGATTCTACTTAATGTAAAAATGTGAGAATGTATGACCTACTTTTATAAATGCAGAGAACACGAATCGCTTTGCTTAAATGGCACCAGGTTGGGTGAGTTTAACGCTTTGAATGTGTATTTATACCAATTCTTGCCAAAATTTATATTTTTTATGCTGTGACATTTCTCCTTTATCCGCACTTACACTATGCATTGCTGTGTGTTTCTGCGTCACATCAAATCCTATTGAAATACTAACACTAAAGGCAGTATTTATAACGTGGCAGGATAAAGTACGGTGGGCTAGGGGAGCAAACTGTGTGTAAATATATGATTTTACATAAAGGTTTGAATTTACATGGTGTTTCCTCCCTCCTGGATACCACAATAAAGTCCCAGGGGTGGAACATCTTTCATGGGACTATATCTCATATCTGAGGCCAACCTGAGCATTTATTATTTATTTAAGTAATAAATTGACGTTTTCACTGTGGGCTCATTCTTAAATTGTTCCCCAGTCTCTGCATGGTTTAACACAAACACATAGATGTTAAAGTGAGTCTATAAAGACCAGTTATAAAGTGTAAAAACTCAAAGTTACCCACCTTCTTCTGCCTCCTCCTCTACCTCTTCCGTCACTGTTTCTGTGTCTGAAAAATATCAGGGTGAAAATGTGAAGATTGTGGTCCTTAAAGTTCAGGCAGGTAAATTTAGCCTTGTTTAAGTGAGAATGAAAGCGTGTAAATCACAAGATGGAAAAGATAAAAAACCAAAAGCTAAACATTGGATAAACTTTTTATTTTTTGCTGGTATGATTATTCTTACCTGGAATTGTTGCCTCCATGCCGGCTGCATCAACGCCTTGTTCCTCTTCCTCGTCTGCAGGCGCTTCCTCCATGGTTTGATGCTCAACAGCTTCGCCTTCAACCATTGGTTCTAAGAACTCTTCTACCTCCACCACCTCTTCTTCTGGAGGTGCATCTTTTCCTATAACATGCTCTTCTGGGAGAGCTGCTTCTTCCACAGCTTCATCTTCTAGGTGTCCTTCTTCTGTAGCCAGCTCTCCAACAGGCTCTTCTGAAAAACCTTCCTCCAGTGGAGCCACATCCTCTTCTTCTGCACGTTCCTCTGAACCATCGGTGGCCGCTACCTCCTCTACAAATTCTTCTGAGAAGGTGTCCTGCTCAGTTGGTTCCTCATCAACAGGGAGAGTTTCTTCCTCTGTTTGCTGTAGTGCCTCGTCTAAAGATTCCTCTGCTCCATCACTGGTCCCTTCCGGTTCTTCAGCCTCTTCCTCGTAAGCTCCAACCTGAGTAATTGGCAAAAATGATTTCACCTCATGAACATACAGCTGTCGTGGTTTGCTTGATCTCAAGGAAACAGTCATTGGGTCTTATTTGCACACAATGTTTTTTAAGCAGGCTTGCATGGTGTCGCAGTGTGTAGCACTGTGGCCTTGCAGCCAGAAGGATACGATTCCCGGTGTTCTGTCAGATGAGCATACCCAGTCAGACCCGCATACCCATAGTCAATACCTGTTCATCCCTTTAGTTTATCCATCTTTATCCCTTTAGTTTTGTATGAAAAATATACTTTAAACTACTTCAATGAGCCTGTATCCCTTTAGTCATGTACAAAAAAACCATTTAATTACTTTGTTTTTGGTGTTTTTTGAAGCATATGGCAATCTGACCTTAAATTGTTTGGGTTTTTTTGGACATAACTAAAGGGATACACGTCCTTCAAGGTAGTTTAAAGTCTATTTTTCGTACAAAACTAAAGAGATGAACGCAAATCTGACGTCTTGTGCATTCGTATTGGCTTATCGGTATGCTGGTCTGATAAGGTATGCTGATCTGAGAGAACACCGGCCCGGAAACTTTCTGCATAAGTTTGCACGTTCTCCTGGTGCGTGCATGATTTGTTTTTACAGATACTGTCTGAAAACATGAAAACATTAATTGGCTTCTCTAAATTGTGTGGATGGTTGTGTGTCTGTGTCGCCCTGTGACAGACTGCCGTGCTGGCCAGGGTGGACCCTGCCTCTCGCCCACAGACTGCTGGAATAAGCGGGAGAAGTTAGCTGGATGTTTTCTGAGTTTTTATTTCTGAGAATTTGATTACTTATGTCCACCAGCAGGGTAAAAACTCTGAAATGTTTTCTGATGCAATCATCATGATGTAAAACCAATAAAGTGTGGGCCACTGTTCAACAGTCTGCATAAAACAGAGAGGGCTTATCTATAGGATGACTGAGGTACAAAAGGAAGTTAGGATTTTGATTCCATCGCCAACTTGTGCTACTAGACAAACAAGGCTATTGACCCAAATAATAAATAATGGTATGGATGCTTGAGTTTGTTATCAGGTAAGAGACACTCTGTACTGCAAGAAAAGAAGAAATGTATTCTTAATAAGAATATATTTGCACTTGGTTTGAGTAGATAAATAAAATGGTATGCCCAGAACAAGATTTAGCACTTGAGCTATCCTTGATTATTTAATTTAAGGGGCTGAATACAATTAAATTGGCATTTTATTTTACCTAACGGCCTATACTGATGACAAATACACCTATTTCAGGACATTTTGACTGATTTCTAGTCCAATTCTTGCAATTTGAACACCTCAGTGGTGACTTGACGTCCTACAGAAACAGAGAAGATCATCAGGGCTCCTCTTCCCTCCGTTAAAGACATTTCATCCCAGCGCTGCGTGTCCCGAGCCTGTGACATCATAAATGAAACCCTTCACCCCCCACCATGGACTGTTCTCCCTGCTGCCCTCTGGGAAGAGGCTTTGAAGCATTGGAAGCAGGTCCAGCAGATTCCACAACAGTTTCTTCCCCACTGCCATTAGACTGCTGAATGTTGTGTAGAATGGGTTACTGTATGGTATTTTATTATTATATTTATTATTGTTTATCATTATTTATATAAATATTAAAAAAAATGTTAGAACTGTAAATTTACCATCATTTTTACTATTTCCCAAGGCTTTTAAAAGATGAAATTGTCCAGTGGGCTGTTTCCAAAAGAAATTTCTTTTTGTTTTACGCTTGTGTGAACAAAATGACAAATAAAATCTGTCTAAAGTCTAAAGTCTAAAATTGTGACGTCAAGTACTTTTAGTCCATTTACTGTTACTCCCAGAGGCCTATAAACGCGCAAACTGACTGAGTGTTGAGTGGAGGCGAAGCATTTAGAAAAGGTACAATAGAAATCAACTAGCAATGAGCACTGGAAAGAAAAAGTTCACAAGATATCGATCAACATGTTTCTATAATGAAAGGAGCACGAATTCTATGGCAAGAGGCTATTCTTTCTTAGCTAATGGATTGAACTAAGCTGCATTAAAGGACATTATTCATGATACATGCCAATGAACTGGCTGCCTGTGGAGCTGGTTGACAGTTGCCTTTTGTATCTCTGCTTTTTACTGTATTCTATCTCTATTCTCCCACTCACATCTGCTAGTTCAATCTCTAACATTCTGCTCTCTCTGTTTTTCCTCAGAGTAGCTTTGCCTCATCTGTTCCTGTTTGGGTGTGACTAAATCCTGGAGAGAAATATCAGCTGTGCTGCTGCCATCAACACCTTTGTTTATAGATGTTGGAGATCTGCCTGTTTTTCAGTGTGGTCCTGTTTCTCTGACGGTGACTGGCTGGATGTGCTCTCTTCATCCTCTGACATGAGAGCTGGCTTGGAGCTCGTCTGCCTGGCTGTGTGTTTCCTGGACCGGGCCGCCTTTTACAGCTGGTTTTTGTATCTCTGCTTCTGATGAAAACAACAGATTTTCTGGTTCTGCTGTTTTTTTAGATTGAAAACTATAAACCAATCTAACCGGATGATCTTGTTAAACTGTCTCTTTAAAGAGCCTGGCCATGACATACGGTATGTTGTGAATTGGTGCTACATAAATAAAATGAATTGAATTTTATAATTCATAAAATATTCACATTTTCTAAAAAACAAAAAAAAAGAAAGTTTAATTTTTTCAGCTGCTAGCAATAATCATCAAACCGAACAAAGAAATTACTTAAATTAAGCTGTTTGCAGAAGGCAATGTTATTTTCGTATTTCTTCTTGTGTCAGACGCCTAACTTGATTGTGTTGGGATATATTACCAACATGTAGCTAAATCAGTGGGGTGAGCCATCTCAAACCATCCATTTCTTCTCCACAAAGAATAACAAAGGATTCCGCCCAAAACGGAGAACAAGAACGTATCGGCCCACTGTGGGAGGCGGCCACCTCAAACGAACCAATCAGCCGATACACCAACAGGAAGTGCTTGCACGTCACTCATGGTTTAAAACCCAGCCGAGCACATTTTTCATTCTCTTTTCCGTGGGTCACGGCCCAAAAGGGGAGGCTCATTTCACGTGAAATAACAGAAGAAAGCTAACTGGAAGTAGCTTTCGTTTTTCCTGCGCCAAAAGTCACGGATTGCAGTGTTCCATCGTGCATAGTGGCTGCGCTAACACCGGAGAAAGAAGCTTGGGAGCTGTGTGTTTTTCCCCTTTTTGTGAGGATCGGCCGGAAGGACGATTACTTCCGCAAAATCCATCCTCTTCGACTCGTGAGCATATTAAGCCCTCTGCTGTAGCATCGAACTGACTGGACTTTCCCGAGAGCGGATCTGGGCTGAAGGGCTGAAGGAGACCACACGGCCGGAGCCAGTCCACGTGCTCCCTCGGAACTTCCCCGCTCCTTCAGGGACCGGGCAGCTCACAGTAAAGCAATTTCCTTTCCTTTTTGATGCATTATAGAGGTGATTGCGCTCGGCGAGAGGCAGGTAGATTCAGGGATTTGAATTAATGCTGATTTTTAATCTGTGCTGATCAAGAGTTTGTTCATTTGGTTGAAATAAGTGAGTTGTGAAAGCTGCGAGTGATACTTCTTTATTCTCTTTTCTTGGCTTTCCTATCCTCTTTTGTTTCCGCTTTGAGATAGTTATAGAGTTATCAACTTCAGCCGTGTAGGGCCACACGGTCGGAGCCATCTTGATTACAGACTGTTTCTCCCCCATTTTTCTTTGTTCCTCTCACCCCGTGGTGAAAGGGGGGAGTCCCTCATTTGGCTACACCCCTTCACACACACAGCTACATTGTCCGTTAATGTGTTTTGCTAAACGACTTCTGCTGCTATTGTTAATACATTTTTAATCATTTTACCAATATTATGCTGGATGTATTAATTTTACATGAGTAATTGCACTGTTATCATCAAACCTGCTGCTAACGGACATTAGTGAATGTATTAATATCTGGGATATTTTCGACAATCTCAGACGCCAGTAAAGTGACTCTTATGGTTTTATTTCTTTGTTTTCTATCTCGTTTTATTCTTTATTTTCGATTTCTTTAAACTAGTCATTTTAATCTACGTCGTGTTTATTTTTCTAGTAGCGTGTAGTGTTTGCATAGATGTTAGATTTTCTGTATTTCTGAATTATTAGAATAAAGACATCATTGGTTAATCTGTAGTGGTTTTGGTCGTTCATATAACGGAGGGTTTATCACTCAG
>NW_015150692.1:736044-738756 GCF_000732505.1 Cyprinodon variegatus
CAACAGAAGTTGGCACGTTTGCTACTAAGACACTTTGTATAAACTTGTATTAAACTGAACATTCCTACTTCCAGCTGAAGTGTTAAAATGCTGCACCGCTAGGATGCAGCACAAAATAACATCACAGACCTCCTCCTCAGGCTGCTCGAAAGGTGCATCCTCCTCTTCGGCAGGAAGCTCCTCTGGATCCTCCTCTATCACCTGAAACATCAGAGATCAGCCAAAGATTACCGGCTCTGTGCAAACTTCACACATTAAACAAAACATTTATATAAACTGCAAGGCAAAGTTTAAAGCCAAAGGAAAGGCTAGATCCCAGGCATCCTCTCTACAAGGTAAGATTCGGATGAGATTTCGAGTCGTTTCAAAAAAGCAGAATAAGAATAATCGATTAATCCTAATTAATCTGTCTGCTTCAGCCCTACTCTGCAGCAATCCCTCAAGCTGTGCATGCAAGCAGCGAAAGTGGAAAGTGTCTTTTAGCAGGAAAGAACCTCTAGCAGAACCAGAACCAGGCTTAGTGTGAGCTGATCTGTCAAGGCTGACTGTGGTTCAAGGAGAGAGAAGCTGATCCAGTTGAACTTTCAGAGATAGCAAAATTATTGTCTTCATCTAAGCCTTTAACTTGTATGTTGGATCCAGTTCCAACCAGGTTATTTAAGTAAGTTTCCCCTTTGATCTCCTCCTCCATTTAGATGTGATTAATCTATCTCTGTTACAGGGATATGTACCAAAGGCTTTTAAGATTGCTGTAATTAAACCTCTGCTTAAGAAACTGTCTCTTGACCCAGATGACTTGGTCAATTATAGACCTATATCCAATCCTCCTTTCTGATCTAAAATTCTTGAGAAAGTAGTTGCCAAACAAGTGTGCGATCACTTACACCATAATGAACTTTTTGAAGACTTTCAGTCTGGCTTTAAAGCTCATCGTAGCACTGAAACATCTCTGGTGAAACAAAGTCCAGAAGTCGTTCCTCTTATGTTTTTTTTTTATTCTGTGGGAAGATAACTCTCTTCTCTGTATAGATAGGCTGGGCAGCTCAATGTCTGCTGACCCGCTTAGATATCTGATGTTCTAGGTCTGTTTCATCTCTTGCTAATTAAACTGTTTTCTAGGGATGCGTCTAGCGATGAGAAAACCTATTTTGCTGCTAATAAAACTGTTCAGATGAAAACAAGAGGGAGACAGTGATCTGGCTGTATTTCAGTCTGTTTCTCAATTTTTGCAAGAATATTTTAAAAGTGTGATGAGGAACACCAACATACTGGCAGTTTAAACATCTATCTAGAATGAAAGAACCATACAGAACAGCTACAGAGTTAGAGATTCATTCTTAAAACACTTTTGACTGTTCAGACCTCATTGATCTCCAGTTCTGGCTCAGACTCAGCGGGTACTTCAGGATCAGGTTCTAGAACAGAGAAGCAGAGATGTGTAATTTACTGGGAGTTCAATGCATCGAAAAAACATTTAAAATCTCCTAGGTGGCCTCAAATCCCAAATAGGTCCAAAACAAAAAAATACCTTAGTCCATTATTAGAACAGGTCTTCAAGTTGCCTACCATAAAATAAGGCCCGAAAACAGGACAAGAAAAGAAACAACCACTGTTATTTATGTTAGAGGATCACTTAAAAATTTAACAGAGCTCATAGACCATCAGCTGCTGAGAAGAGAGATAAAAGTGAGGCCAACTCAGACTAATTAAAAACGGCATGATTAGAGCCTTCTTAACAGAATAGCAGGGAAAGTAATAGTAATATTAATAATAGGGCTGTCAAACAATTTGTTTTTTAAATTAATCTCAGAAGCTTAATAGTTAACTGTGATTAATTGCAGACTTAAGAGTTTGAATTGCATCTCTTACAATACTGTTAATTTGCCTTTAACCTTTTAACCAATCAAATAAGCCCAGAATTTTATTTTTAACCTTTTTTATTAAAAAAACAAAAAGTGCAATTCAGGCAAACTTCCACATATTAAAGGGTGACTTTGAGAGATTAAATGGGATATCAGGATACTATCTTAAGCTCCTTCAGAAATTAAGAAGAACACCATAAGAAAAACTTTTGGGTTGTTTTTTTTACACCTGCAGCTTTGGTCCGTTTGGGTCAGTATGAAAGCAGAATCGGACTCTAGAAGAGGAGTGCACTAATCCATGTCTGAAAACAACCATAATCTGGATGTAGAATATAGTCTTTTATTATAGACAGAAATGAACGTTTTGGTCTCATGGTTAAGGAGCACCAATCTGCACCTTCTAGTGAACTGGGCAGATTTTTCCATTCAGTGTCTTCAGCGCATCAGCATATTATATTTACGCTACAGCCACGTTTCATTTTCAGACACTATCATTTGCCAATGGTAGTTCATGCAAACCTTATAGAAAAAAAGGCGAGAGCGCACAGTGTCCATCATGAACATTTTAGCCATTTACCTCTGGATCTTAGCACATTGTCATGGAGACATTATTCCCAGGAGAGCAAAAAAAAAAAGGCTGTTTAAAACTCAGATTATACTTTTTCATCGATCAACTTTTACCGCTTCACAAAATGGACAAAGGCACTTAGTCAATTCAGGATTCAGTCTTAAATGCGATAAATAAAATAACGCATTATGAATACTTTTTAATTAATTGTGATTAATGCATTAACCATCATAGCCCTAATTAATCATGGCTATTCAAAAAAAAAACTATTTGCAGACAGTC
>NW_015150692.1:738868-741842 GCF_000732505.1 Cyprinodon variegatus
ACAGCAGCATCCTCTTCGGCAACGGCGTCCTCTCCCACAGCAGCGTCCTCTTCCACAGCAGCATCCTCTTCGGCAACAGCTTCTTCTTCCACAGCAGCATCCTCTTCCACAGCAGCATCCTCTTCAGCCACGGCATCCTCTTCCATAGCAGCATCCTCTGCTGCAGCAGCATCCTTTTCCGCAGCAACATCCTCTTCCACATTAGCTTCAATCACATCCTCAGTTTTATCTTCCACAGGCACAGGGTCAGGTTCAATTATGGCTTAAAAAAGGAGAAAGTGAATTTCAAAACCACAGATCTAATGGCTGCTGAAATAAATAACATGGATCAACTTGTAAATGTAAACACTTCTCATTTGTGGTAGGGAAGTTGGTGTTTTATGTACGTATTTGTTGCAACACACTAATTTTATCCGACTAAATAAATGGAAACCAGACTCTACATGTTAGGACTTGTATCCAAGTGCTTATAGTTTCGCTTTCAAAACAGTTTTTTTTTTTAAGACATCTATAATGTGATTACACAATACTGGCTCTGTTGTGTGGTCTGTTTTTGTGTTTCTTTTTCTCCACCACCAGGTAGTGCCCCGTCGTCGTTGGGCCTTCCTGCACACCTGCAGCTCGTTGGATCATTATCTGGAGGAGTATTTAAGCAGTGGACTGTCACTACCTCGGGGCCAGAGTGTTTGCCAGTTTTGGGCACTCTAGCTAAGCCGTGATCAGCTGAGTCTAACCTGTGCTTCGTTTCTCTGAGTCTAACCGTGTTTTTGTCTTTGCCTTTTGGCAGGAAGCCTTCCCGCTGACTGGAAGTTTTGGCCTTCTCCCCCAAGAAGGATATTTTGTGTTCACACTGAGCTGGGGAAATGTTCCACACGATCCGTTCAAGTACCCTCGGAAATCTAAGTGGCAGTCCGCTCTCATACTCTTCAGGGTCCAACTCCACCAACCTGTCCGCCCTCAAACGAGTTGCTCTCCCTCTGGAAAACTCACACATTCTGGATTGAATGCTTTGATTGAAACCCCCTCCTATGTGAGTCCCTTTTTCCTCCATGCTCAAGAACTCTATTCTGTTTCCTACGGCCATTGAACTAACCGCTGTGAACTTCCCTTCCACTTCTAGTTCCGGTTCAACAGCTCCCTCTGAGTTCAACAATGCACCACCTGTTGTCCTCTTCAATAAACCTGTAAAACTTTCCCTTGGTTCTCTGAGTGGTTTTCTGCATGTGGGTCAGATCCCTTAAAAGCATCATGGCAGGTTCATCTCTTTCATTTAGAAATTTAGCTGTAATAGTGGCTACAAACAAAAACAGCCAAACAATGAAATCTGAAGTAGTCATTTGAAAAACAGTAGAACAAATGGGAAATAAAACCACATTTCAAACAAATTGGTACCTGTGAGGTTGTAACTTAAATCTTATTGCTAAACATTTTATACTTCTGAATTATATCAACAGCATCTACCTATTTTCAGGTAACGGAAATCTGCAATTGTTTACTAAACAGATATTTAACCAGCCGTACCTTGTGGTGTTTTTTCAAGTTCATCAGCATCTCCAGGAGCAGCAGCCTTCTGCGTAGAGGTGATGGTGGCAACAGCCTTTTCTTTCAGTCCTACATTAAATAATGGGCATATTAGTTTGTCAATCAGTACAGATAATAAAGTGCATTAAATCTGAAATACTGTTATATTTACAGGGTCTTCAAATGAGAAACATTATGGTACATTTGAAAATAAAAACAGTAACAATAAGCCCTCCAGAGCATGTTTTCATTGTTCGAGCAGGAAACTTTCTCTCAGATTTGGCAGACAGCATGACCCAATAACCTCCTCATTCAGCCCTCTTCTAAACCAGCTGTTTTGGCTTTCCACACCCAAACCCAACCATGACAACCAGTACGAGTTTATAATGATGGCCAATAGGAGAGCAGAATAATACAGAAGACAAAGGCTGACCATAACCAAGGAGCTGCTCTGAGCAGCTTCTAAGTAACAGCAACATAACAGGAGCAGCTTGCCCAGATAGTTACACACTGACATTAATTTACCTTAAAAACATGTTTGTGAAGCGCAGGAAAGATTATCCATCTTATAACAACCACCAGATAAGTAAAACAGCAGAGGATAATAATTAATTGCATTGCTAACATACATAATTTTAAGACACAAACGTTAGCTGCAGTGCTAACGTAGATGGTTTTTATGCCACGTTCAGACCGCAAGCAGCAAAGGCAGCAGGAGCAGCTAGTTTATATGCAAGGTCAATAGTTGACGGGCATCAAGGCGCAGCAAAAGGGCCACGTGTTTTGAGCGGCAAGTCGTGAGCATTTCAGCATTTGACGCGTGCCGCGTTGTTAACGCAGCTGCTGCTGGAGTTGGAAAAATGTAACTTTTGCTGCTCGACGCACCATATCAACCAAACAGAGAAGTACATGAAAACCGCCTTCCAGCCGTCGCGGCAAAACGCGAGGAGGCGACCGGGCTAGAGGCTTCTGTTGAATGGGATTCCTACTGACAGCGCACCGTCAGTATGTGGGGGTCTGAGCGGCTGCCACAGAAATAATATTTGAAGGCAGGATGGTAATCTGGATGAACTGACTGCACAAATTAAGATTTTAGGTGGACTTTGTCATTTAAAAACATATTCAAACAACTGTTTACCCGCTGATCACAGCATATATAGCTGCCATTGTTACAGGCAGTGAAAGGATAGGGTAGCTCCGCCCAACACGTATCAGACCCACTTTTCCACCGCGTAGCTAAAGCAGAAAAGAGCAACAAAGATGCTCTAGCTAGATGCCGCACGTCAGAACTAAACTTGTACAAGCATCAAAGACAAAGCAGCACACGTGTTTTTGTTGCTCTTGCTGCTGTGGGTGTGAATGTAGCTTCAGACACAAACGTTAGCTGCAGTGTTAACGTACATGGTTTAAAGGCACAAACTTTAGCTGCAGTGCTAACGTACATGGTTTAAAG
>NW_015150692.1:742656-746402 GCF_000732505.1 Cyprinodon variegatus
CGCTTCCAGGAGCAGCTCCCACAAGTTGGATTGGTTGGATGGGCACTTCTTGCGTACCATACGGTCAAGCTGCTCCCACAACAGCTAAATGGGGTTCAGATGTGGTGACTGCGCTGGCCACTCCATTACCCATGGAATACCAGTGACCTGCTTCTGCTCTAAATAGTTCTTGCACAATTCGTGTGTTTAGTGTCATTATTTTTCAGTCAAACTGCCATGATGGATGTGATTTACACCCCTATCAGTTAGCCATATTAAGCCACATTACTTTTAAATTTAAGTCAACAACCCATAGTTTTCTACAAGTAGAACAACAGTTTTATTTGTCTGAGATCTCCAAGAGTCATTTTTTAAGATGTCCCTCAGATCTTAGTAAAACAAAATGAAAATAAGCTGAGACTTTTTGTCACCTTGTTAAGTAGAAGAGCTTAGTCTTAGAAAGCAGTACTTTCCTTCAAGACTGACAAAGATTGATTTCTACTTTTGTTTACTTTAGATCGCCTGTGAAATAATAGCAAATATAGGTAAAAAAATGTTGCAACTCCAAAAGAGATTTGATCCTTACGAAACGGGTGCAATACCTTTTGTCCTAGTGGTATTGCCATATGTGGATGTCATAAGAAGGAGCAGGGCCCCGAGCAGATCTGGTACCTACACCGCAAGAGTTTTGGCTATGGATTGAAACAGTTCCAGCCATCTCTGGCTTTCACCGCCCATACGCTCTCGCCTTGCAACAGTGACATACAAAGCAGGCAAAAAAACAGATGCCTAACTCCTCCCTACTGTTCTGGGCGCCAATAACGTTTTTGAGGAGCTTCAGCAGCAGTACCGACATCACGAATATCAGATTTATAGTCCCAACACTACAGATATATTGTAATCTGTGCTTAAATCTCAGCGAAACCCTTCTGCATAGGGACAGATAAAACCCTCTCAATAAACCAGATCTTACCCACCACATGTAACCATTTAAAACAATTTTCATTAATTTCAGACGGAATTATTCACATTCTTACATTATATTAAACTGCACTTATAATTTCGGTGCCATTTCCCTTTTTCCTCTGAGCACAGAACAGCCGGCTTGCTTGGACTCACAATGAATTGCGGAATATGTAAAGGTTTCTATCTTTAGGATCCTTTTTGAATTTCTAAATATCAGGTTTGTGTTAGTATTTAAATTTTTCATTCATAATTTCTTTGTACTTGTTTTTGAACACACATTTATAGGAAGTTATGCACAAAATGTTATAGACAAATTACAAAACATTAAAAATCGAGCATTACAGATACAAATCTGTTGAAACAAACTTATCTCCACACCTAAGGGGTACAAAAGTCCAAAATGTACCTCAGGGGACAGAAATGTACTCATCCTGCAGCCTTTTTCTGAGAGTGTGTAGAGGCTGATGGCAGTGGGAAGTGAGCATCTTCTGTAATAGTCTGTCTTACAAAGGACCTGATGAGCCAAACATTAACATGTGAAATATGGAGAAGAAGCACATCAGGGATCCTTTGATGTTCTACTACCTGCTACAGTACCCTAACTTATCTTCAACGCTTCAAAGTGGAGTAGAATAACCATTTTGCCACAAAGCCAAACTATTTTCTTAAGACTTTGACTAAAATGTTAAGAAATCCCTGATCAGTGCTTTTTTCTGTGTGCATGCTCTGTGTTCTCAAACAGACGGGCTGTTCACACTGAGCCTGGCTTTGCAGGAGGTTTTGTCCTGTCACTACATGCGGCACCAACGCTCTGCCCACGATCTTCGCACACTTCACTTCCCAGGAGGATATAAAGGAAACATTAGGCTTGTAAAAAACTCATCACAATTATACTGATTTTAGTGTAATGGAAAACAGGTTTAAAGCTTAATATTCGAAAAAAGCAACACATTCAGAAATAAATTGCCTTAAAACAAGATGGACCTCTCTGCAGCCCCCATTATTTTCTTTTATTGTCCTCTCATACTTTTAGAAGCTCATCGGCTCTGAATTGTTACAATATAGTCGAACAGACAGGTACACTCCTTTATAACACCCACACCTGTAATCAGGACACCTGTTGGACAGGAAAAGGCAAATCTTTGAAGTGTTGATCAAAGGAAAACTAGTGAAACATAATTTTACATAGTAATAAAGATACTTCCTAATTAATTAACACTAAACCTGTACAGGGGCGGAGCTAGATGGGGGGGCAGGGCTGGCCATGGCCACCTTAGCCACTCATTGGCCACCCCTATCATTTTTTTCGCCCTCTAATACAGACATTGGCAGCAGTAATACTATCAATAGGAATGTTTTAACTTATTAAACATTTAAACTTTTCATATATTAATAGTTACTTGACAACTAAAATGCTGTGGTTAATTATGGCACATCAAAATACTAACATTAAAGTTTATATATGAAGAATTCATGCTCTTTTAAGACCCTAATTTTGTGTTATATGGGGTGAAGAGAAAATTATGTCTCTGCTAGCCATCAAGGAGTTTTCAATGAAATTATAGATAAATAACTATTTTAATAACTTCAAAATCCATTGAATGTATTAGTACATGTCATATTAATGCTATGCAGAACAATTTTTGATTAAAGTGGGTAAGTAATGACAATGGAAAATATGTTTTCCACAGACATTTTGTCCATTATATCTTTTAGACAGCAGGGACGTTTAAATATATTCATCTATTTGTAATCAAAAGGCTGCAGGAAAGTATAGTTTTTCTTTATTTAGAAAATATGGATGTTGTGCTCCTTCCTGTTGGAAAAAGTGTAGATGGACCCTGAGGTTCTGGCGCCTATCTGCTTTTGGCCACCCCTCAGTTCACATTAGTTTTTGACTGGCCACCCCTATTAAAATTTCCTGGCTATGCCTCTGAATCTGTATGAACCAATGAAAAACAATACAAAGTATCCATTCAAATGAAGCAAAGACATGAGAAATGATCTCATGTTCTGACTGTTACAGATTTTTCTAGTTCAAAAATGATTTAAATGGATCAGCAGTGCTCTAAGTCTTCTAACTTCAAATAATATGAAGACTTTCTTTTTGTGTTTTGAGAAGTTTTGGTTTTGGTGACATCCTTCTAATGAATCTACTTGTCATGATTATATGGATGCTTTCCACTATCAAGTCTAACGAGATAAGAGTTTTGTACAAGAATTATACTTTAGTTTAGGCAGTTAATGTTTATCTGGATGCGGATGTTCTGTCAGTTGAGCTTACCCCATCAGACCAGCAATACCTATAGTCAATACGCACGCGCAAGATATCAGATTTGCGTTCCCTTTAGTTTTATTGGAAAAAGAGACTTTAAACTATCTCAACGGGCGTCTATTCTTTTAGTCATGTACAAAAAAAAAAAAAAAAGAATTTAAGGGTAGATCGCATACGCTTCAAAAAACACCAAAAAGTAAGTAATTGTTGTTTTGTACAAGGGACACACGCAAGTGTATTTTTCGTACAAAAATTAAAGGGAGAAATTAAAAGGATAAATGAGTATTGATTGTATATACATACATACACATATATCTATATCTATATCTATATATATATAAAAAAAACTGTTTTCTCACCCCTCGTGGGGTGGTATGTGTCATCCTCAAGCTCGGGTCCTCTACCAGAGGCCTGGGAGTTTGAGGGTTCTGCGCAGTATCTTAGCTGTTCCTAGGATATACGATTATCGTTTGTGTGTCCACTTCCCATTTACCTGGAATCTGCTGTAGCCACCCTCCCAGTTTGG
>NW_015150692.1:747797-761307 GCF_000732505.1 Cyprinodon variegatus
CAAATGTTTTTAAGACTCTTTTTTGTTTCTGCATTCTTTATTTTATTTTTTTTATTTTTCCTACTTGCTTTGATTCTGTTTTATTTTCCTATATTTTAATCATGTAAAGCACTTTGCATTGTCTTTGTACTGAATTGTGCTATACAAATAAATTTGCCTTGCCTTAGTTGTTGGTGGCATAAATATTTCTAAAAGCATTAAAAGAGCATTAAAAAGTATTTATGTATAAACCCTGTGGAAGCAGAGAAACACCCAACAGTTGTAGGACTCTGGTTCTGAAGGAGTGGAGACTGAGACCACTGGTCCAGCCCTGTTGAACTACTGCTCAGCCTCACAAACATTAGGAGAAAGCTCATTTATTTAAGTACCACTTTAATTAATAGTATGGATTGGTTTAGTTGTGAATAAATAAATCTATCACTGAGAAAAAGGGATGTTAAGAGGTTTATTACATTAAAACAGAGCCAAGTCCAAACTTTCCGGTTGGAAAATAGTGCAACTAGCTTGCTACTCAATGTTAGCAATGCTAGCTTAACCAGCTATCACATCAGAATGAGGGCAAGCCACCTCTGATCATAGAAACTAACCTGGTTAATGGTGTGAAAACTTCAAACTCTAATCATCAGATCAAATACATAATATGTTCATTGATATCATTTTAAGTTTTCTTGACTTTTTAAAGCCACTTTTCATGAGGAGGCAAAAAAAGACAGTCTGTGGCAGGTCAGAATGTAGGAAGGTGGATAGATTTCCGTTGGTGAGCTGAGTAATAAATACATTTGCTATGCAGCTGTGACTGAAATCTAAATATATCTTAAAAATTAATATTTAATCTGAGTGCCTTCTAGTCAGTTGTGTAAACGTTCTGAACGACACCTCTGATTTAAATGTTATTCTAAAGCGGTGGTTCCCAGGGAGCCCTTCCCTATAGGTGTCTCCTTGCAGCTACACACCTGACTTAAATGAATGTGTGAATTACAGGCTTCTACAGCACTTGATAGGACGCAGAGGATGAGTACATTTGAATCTGGTTTGCTAAGGGGAGAGACAGAAGTAAAACATACGGGGCAGGGGTCCCTGAGGACCAGGGTCCTAGAAGCAAATGATCAAAGTAGACCAGAAATCCAGAAATGGGATCTGCATTACAAAAGCATTTCTTGCTACTCTATAAATTAGTAAAGGGGTGTACTTAACTATTTGTTTTTCTATAGCAAAGATCATTATGATGAAGTTACCAACTTAATCAGTATGATAACAGTCAGTTGCTGTCCATAAGGCCACAGAGCAGCTGCACAAAGACGAACCAACTGCCTCTGTGGGAAAAACGAGTAATAGCTGTGTAATAAAGTTTACAGTCATAACAAACAATCAGCCCTATAACTAAAACAGCTGAAAATCGGATGTTTCTTGTAAAATATGCCAAACTATTTATTTTTTCTTGTTTTAACTGATTTCTCAGCTTTAATTTTCTTCATTATTTCTTTCATCTTTAATCTCTTTTCTTTTTCTTCCTTTCCCACTTCTTTTTCCGCTGCTTTCTTTGATTTCTTTTCCCCATTCTTGTCTTCTATGGCCTCTTCTTCCTTTTCATCATCTTTCTGTTTAGACTTTTCCTTCAGCACTTTTTCCAAAGCCTTTTCTACCTCTTCTTTTTCCATCTTTGCCTCCTCCTCCTTTAGTCTAATGGCCACTCTCTCCTTCACTCTGGCAGTTATTTCTTTCCTTCCCAAATCCAGCTCCCTTTCCTCCTCTTCTTTGGTCAGCAGCTGCCTGACCTCAGCTAGGGCGAGCTTAGCGATCTTCTTGGCCTCCACACGTTCATGGATGATCACCAGCTGCTGCTTTAGAGCTTCACGAAGCTTCAAGCCAACATCCCTGGGAGAAGATGTTTCTGGGACAGAACCATCATCATCAGTTTGGGGTCTCATCAGTCAGAGCGTGTATAAAGAATCAGACCACACTCAAGCTCACAGCAGGCAGCCATGGGAATATCCCAGGAGAAATTCAAGGTATCCTTCCACAGCAAATCATCTCTTTAAATCTCAACAAACCACTTTAGTCGAACTGAGGCTTCAATCATATGAAAACCAAACAAGAAGCGGTTTAGTTTGTATCGTCACACTTTGTTTAGTCAAACATCAAAATCCTTTTTGAGTGGGACATGCATTGCATCTAGTAGTGCAAGCTATACTTGTAACAAAGCAAAGCTTCATGCTGATGCAAATATACCTTTATTAGCTCCTCTGTTTGCTCTTCCAGCAGGTTTATCATCTAATGTTAAATAAAAACAAGAAGAGGGTTCAAATGTTACCTCTATACATCAAATACCTTCCTCTTCAACTTTGTTTCCCCCATTTCCCTTCTCTGCTTCGCTAAAATCACATAAAAGGTGGAAAAGGTACAGAATACAAACAACTTTATAAAGATAATAGGTTATTTGATACAGTAGGTGAAATAAGGAACAGCAGAGCATCACCGACATTTTCTAAAATTTATTGTCAAAACACCAAACAGCCCTGAAGTATGGAAGAGGATTAGGGCCACTGAAAAAAAAAAATAAAATAAACTGATTTTTAAATTTTATTTCAGTTTAACATGGGAAAAAAGTCAGAATTCTGAGATTAAAGTCAGAATTCTGACATTTTTCTCAGAATTCTGACTTTAATCTCAGAATTCTGACTTTAATCTCAGAATTCTGACTGAATTCTGACAATAAAAAAAAGTCAGAATTCTGAGAAAAAAGTCAGAATTCTGAGAAAAAAGTCAGAATTCTGAGATTAAAGTCAGAATTCTGAGAATAAAGTCAGAATTCTGAGAAAAAAGTCAGAATTCTGAGATTAAAGTCAGAATTCTGAGATTAAAGTCAGAATTCTGAGAAAAAAGTCAGAATTCTGAGAAAAAAAGTCAGAATTCTGACTTTTTTCCCATACTATACTGAAATAAAATAAAAAAAATCAGTTAACTTTTTTTTTTTTTTTTCAGTGGCCCTAATCCTCTTCCGTACTGAAAGGATCAGTGAAGCAGATGTTGATTTTTTTTTCCTCACCACCTGGGCCTGTTGGTGAGGAAGTTACAGATCAAGGACAAAGTGGTGCAGATAAACCGAGGTTGTGAAGCTTCAGGGTCTTTGACTTATTTTAAGAGGATTCTTAAGAACTTTGTTACAGTTCTCATATTGCATTATCATTCTGCTGAAATAAATAATGGGCCATTGTCTAGGTATGACTGAATATCCAGGGTTTGTGTAAGAATGACCAATTAAAGAGACAGTTAGCTCTTTTCAAAGACAGCTCTGACACTAGCTGCCCTTTATGTACATACCATACATCTAATGTTCATGTTTCTTCTTCAAAGGACGTTTTGTATCTGTGTCGAGTGTTTCTGATTTATGAAAAATCTTTTTTTTTAAGTGTGTTCTAAGGTATTTTTTTTTCTATGAATAAATTCCATTTCTTTTAAGGATGTTTGTTCTTTTATGAGTGTTTTTAACTTAGGTCTGCTTATAATGTATGCATTCTAGGCTGCAAGCCTTTATGGTTAAATGACGATAAAGATTGTTGATGTGTGCGACGAGCCAAACCTAGAAGCAGCCAAGCGACATCTAGATTTTTTTAAGGTGGAATTTTTTATCCCTGCCCCTCAACACTGAAGGATGAGGAAAGGATTTATGGAGCCCAGTGAGCAAAAGTCTTCTCAGTTCAGGCTGATGGCTTCAATTTTCTGACAATGTTCTGGACCAGAAGCTTGACTGGATGACCGGTTACAGAGGAATATGCCTGACTGAGCTGCTCTGATGACGAATGCCGGTACCAGGGACTGGGATGAGTCCCTGGTATGAGTAGCAGCCAATCAAAATGGCCCTTCCCAGTTAAACGCCAACCGAATGATAGCCAACTCCCAGCAAAATCCCCTCCATGAACCCAACATGTTTTTTTTACTCTGACTCCACCCTTTCATTGAATTACAGGGTCTGACCAGGAGATGGCGCTTCTCTTTAGATCTTAATGTCCACAAATCATGACAGAAGGAATATTTTAGTACAAAGATTGATGTTTAGAAAGGGGTTAAAAAGGAATTGTAGGGAACTAGCCAAGAGCCCATGAAAGAAAGTGGAGAAATTTTGAATATAACTGTATGATCAGGCACTATTATCAACTGTTCAACCGCTTAGGGCAGATCTAGGAGGATTTTGAGACAAATGTTTGTAAACTGACCCCAAAAGCTGTTTAACCGAAAATTTACAAAGGCTTATCTCAGAACTAAAAAAACATTACATGAATAAAAAAAACTGTACCGTTAAACAGAACCTATATACCCAATATATACAGCAGAAATGCAGAAAAAACAAATCATTTTTATTCTTATTTGATGGTTCAACAGTTAAGATATATATAATGTATAAATTGAAAAGAAGTCAAAGTATTACTAATCATTAAACTAATTGTTAGATTAGTCGACTATATAAATAACTCTTAGTTGCAGCCATATTAAGTTCCAGCAACCTCATATCAGATTGCTTTGGGCAAACATTTGCAAAAGAATGGCTTTGCAAACGCAGTGTGGTACCATCAGTCTGGCAACTGCAGTTGTTCGTGTTCCTCACTGCTAAATTTTCCACAGCCAACGGTTACTGTTGCTATGGCAACGTGCAAGATATTGGGAATAACAGCCAATCTGTGGCTATATCTCCAAGTATGCATCTACTAATAATAGATGCAGCCAGTGGGCAGAAACTGGTAACATGCTATAATCTATCATTCTGCTTGACAACGTTTAATAATTCATGTACAATAACATTTATGTCTTCTTTTAATACAGATACAAAAGCTTTTTTATTATTCTAGGAAAGAAAACTGGCTTAGTTTAAAAAAAGGTTAAAGTTGAAAGAGGCACCAGAGGTAGAAATGCATGCAAACTGTACAGAGAATGTTTCCAGATCAGTTTGAAGGCATGCAGCGTTAGAGAAAGAGCAAAGCCCCTTTATACCTTCTGTTCCTTTACAGTATTACTGGTTGTTTTCAAAAAATCTTGAGCACAAAATGTATTAAGAAACTCTAAAAAGGTTGACAGAGAGAAAAGTACGACAGTTTTCCTGAGGATCCTCTGCTTGCCGAGGCAGACGAATGGACATCATAGAAAAAGATCTGCTAATGCAGCGATACGGTCGGTTAGACTAAATCTGCGTTCATCCTCCAGTTAGCCACAGCTAATGGCTTTCAGTCTGGTTCTGAAGAGGAAAAAGCTATTTTTCTCCACTGTCACTGTGTGCTTGCCAGCATGGGGGTGTGGTGTGGACGAGCAGAGATGCAGCGCAGGCATGAGGGTCTTTTTACGAATTAGTCGGCTGTTCTAACCTGGATTTTTGTAAGAACATGGGATGTAGATGCTGAAAAGAAAACTACTGATTAGTGCGGAATGTCTCTGCTTCCAAATCGGGCCCATCCTTATGAGGAGGGCCTGGGACGGCTTTTGTTGTTGCGTCTTTGCTTTGGAATAAAGCTAAATTTGGTACGGCATGAATTAAGTTATTTAAAAAACAGTACCAACTTCAGTTAGGGCTTCCCGTTTAATAGTTTAGAGATATTTTATTAAGTAATCTTAAAATAGGAATTAATAATAAGTGCTTATTATGCATTAATCAAAGGTGAGCAACACACAAAACTGATCAGTTTCTTTCTAAAAAGTGAATGTAATCTGTTCAACGACACATTTCATCGAGTGCTGCTTATATGAAAACATGTCCAAATAAAGTACTGCCTCGGAAGCATCATAAGCATTTGCAAGCATGTTCTTTGTGTCCATGAAGTTTTCAAAGCATAATAAAAACTTCTGATTGTGTTACAACTTCATAACACATCTATTAAGTACTTATTGGCCATCTTTGAGAGGAGCCCCATTGTAACGTGGTACCAAAAGGGTGCTGAAGGTGTGGGCTCCTATTGTAAACGCCAGAACTGACTAAATGGTTTGCAGGTCAAACATTGCACGGTTCTTGATGTCCGAGCCCCTTGTGAAAAGTGAACCCGACCGCTATTGTTGGCCTTTCACTATTGGTTATGGAGGCCAACAATGATGATCTTTTGACCGTTATTTCCATCGCCTTTGGCCGCCTCCTGTCGGACGTCATCATCGTCTTCATCATTCTCTTCATGTCCCTTCATGACTCCCCCGGCGGTGCCACCACCCGCCTCGTCCTCCCGGTTCTCCAGTGGGTTTATCAGACCGTAGAGGAAAGTGAAGAAACTGTTTAACCAATCAGAGCCACCTTCATCCACTTCTTCTAACCAATCCAGGGCTTCCCCCTGACTGTGGCCCACAGTGGTCAGGCCTACGCAAACAAACGGGTGTGAGGGGGAGGCAGAGGGGAAGTTCAGGAGCCAAAGGTGTGGAGGTGAAAACAAAGGGTAGTAAAAACAAACATGAGGTGAAAAAAGAAATGTTGATCATATGATTGAAAAATATGTGCGGGAGGGAGGGGGGAGAGAAGGAGGGAGAAACAAGAAGGTAAGAAAGTTTAAAGTGTAGGTTAGGCAGCGAGGGAACTATTCACACCACTATGCAGACCATCTGCATGTGATCCACTAGAAATACGTTTTATATCATTATCTAAAACAATAAGTAGATAGAGCTTAGGGCCGGCATACACTCAACGATTGATGGCCTGATTTGGGCAGATTTTTCAGCTGTGCTCATGTAGTTTGGATCAGACCTCATCGTTCACTGTGCGTTAGAGTATGCAGGGGGAACGAGGGAGGATCAGCCTCTCACATCACCTCCTGATCGGGAATCATTTGGCTGAATAGAAATCAGACAGGTTTGAAATTCAGTCGGCCCTTGTGAGACGATTGTGAGCATATCCTGTTGTTGAAGCAGAGTTATACCCGATTTAACTAAACTTTGCTCCCAGTGTGTGTGAAAACAATCTGACTTTACTTATGGATAGACTAATCCAGCAGAGCTGTCTCCAGTCCGCCGTGGTCTTTGGTCTTTTAGCAGATACCGTGAGTGATTAACTTCTAAACCCAGCAGTTCATCGTTATGGTTGAGCTTTAGCTGAGAGGAAAGTTTGAAACATCATAAGTGTATGCCAGCCCTGAGGTGTGGTAATTAGAAATAAAACCTTAAAATATAGAAAAACAAACAAATGACCATTTTGTGGATCACAATGTGCAGACAGCCATGAAAAAACAGAGGAACCCTAAGGTCACAGGGAAACATGAAGCCATAGAGGATGTAGAGCAACTTTTAGAGTTATTTTAGAGTTTATTTTAGCTACACTGATATTTTACCTGAAAAGTGCCATTTAGATTAAACAAAACTCCTTTTCAAGGAATTCCAGGTCAAGAGGGGGAGTGTTAGCTTAGAGCAGTGCGCTTGTGCTCTAAGAAGGTTGCAAGTATCCGATTCGATCCTCAAAGCCTCCACTCTGGGTTCCTGAGCAAGACCCTTAACCCCCCATTTCTCCCCGGGCGCCGCACTCTGGCAGCCCACTGCTCACCAAGAGAATGAGTTAAATGCAGAGAGTAAATTTCTCCAATGCGAAATCAATAAAGTTCAATTATTATTATGAAAACGATAAAAAAAAAAAAACTCAAAACACTAACCAAATTAAAATTAACGCGGACTATTTAAAAATCTCCAGTTCTGAGTTTGGGCTTGAAAAATGTTCAAAGAAATTATCTCCTTTTTGGCAACTTGCTCAGAGTAGACAAAGCTCAGTGAAGTAAAATCATTTTGAAAGGTTCTGTTCAAGGATAAAAGAGAAAAACATGTTCATATGCTTCATTAAAAAAAACAATCAAAACAAAAAAAAACAAAAACAAAACAAAAAACCTGCAGAGCACATACAAACAAATATTTTAGAAGGACAACCAACCCCAAAAGCCTCTTTTGTGCCTGTAAACCATATCCATGGTTTCTCCTCTCATTATCTACATGTCCTCAGCATTATTGCATTCCTGGGTTTGTGTCTAAAACCTCTGTTTGGCGCCCTCTACTGGTGTACCTGGTGCGTTGCATTTGATTTTGGATCAACTGCAGTGCACCAGGTTTAACAGATATTCATGACATCACCTTGGGAAGCTCTGAAACTCTGGTGGCCTCTGGAAGGAGCAGCTCCAACCAGGGCAGCTCGAGCCGCCAGCCATCGTTCTACCGTGTCTGATGAGCGCAGTGGGAAAAAACCCTCGACCTCATATCACTAAACTATCATTACTATAAATGCTCTCCATGTTTTGGTTTGGGGTCAATCCATCTGCCAATCACAGCAAAGACCACACCCAGTTCAGAGGATAGATGTAGGCAGAGTAGGGCCTCGGTTAGTTGGGCCTTAAAACAGTTGCTTCAGGGAAATGTTACTTTTCATGTTAAAGCGTGTGGAGGTTATGGGGTTCAGTTGAAGTTGGCTAGTTTTTTTTTTCTCCACAAATGTGCCCTCTCATGTATAGAACGTTGCCAACATTGGCCAGACTTGCTATCATCACTACCGTCTCCTTTCTCCTGCAGGCAGTCTGTGTCAGAAATCAGGAAAGATGGTAAATGGACCCTGGCTAACTGCTAATGATGCTAAAGTTACAGCCACATTAACAAGCGTACACGCAGGTCAGAATCATCTACATACCTTCACTAGTAAAAAAAAGGGTCCTGAGCTACACTTCTTTTCTCCTAAAAATGAATAAATGTGAATGTAAGGGTCATTTCAGAAAGATTGTAAATGTAAAATACCAGACTATCGCTCATTTATTATATGTAATTATGTATTATCTAATCTGAGTCTAACTCATTCACAGAAGCTACGGTGCATTCCTCTTTAAAAAATACCTAAAACAAAAAAAAAACAAAAAAAAAAAAAAAAAAAAAAAAAAAAAAAAAAAAAAAGAAAAGAAAAGAAAAGAAAAGAAAAGAAAAATGTCTCTTCAAGATTAAAGCTGTTTTGTTGCTGTTTTTTTTTAGCACTTTCCAGCTCAGTTAGCGCTCATGCTTATGGGAAAGGCTGTGATGCTCTAGGTCACATGACCCCTTCAGTAACAGATAAGATGCTCTCCAGCTGCATAGATGAGGGTGTAACACACACGTGTATATATATATATGGAGTACCAACTCTGCCATATTTCAAAATAAGTACAGAAATACATAAATGCATAATAAGTAAATAAGCATAAAATTAAGTGCCCCCAAAAATACAATATACAAATATATATACATATATATATCTTTTAATTTGTTTCTTCATTTATTCGCCTTTGCAATAATTACCTTCTTTATTTATTGTCCCTTATAATCTTCAACTTAATTTATTTAATATTTATATTTTTAAGTATTTATTTATGTGCATGTGATAATATTTTTTCTGTTTTATTCTCCTTTGCATTTTTTTACCCTATTTATTTCTTCAATGCCATTTATTTCTGCCATTTTTACATTTCTGTATGCATTTCTGCCTAATATGCAAATGAGGAGGGGCTGCGTCTTAGAGGGTTAACTTCTGTTGACAGACAGACAGACAGACAGACAGCAGACAGACAGCAGACAGACTTAAACAAGTAGGAGTTTGAATGAGGACCTTCTGACTGGAGATTTCTGTTATTCATTATGTTTTATAATATCAGACAGAAGTCGGTTTAACAGTTTAAATCCTGCTGTAGAGCAAACACCTGATGTTAAAACCTTAAAATGGTTTAAGGGTTGAATAAACAAATTTTAACCAAACCTTTTCTGATGTAAAGATTCATAGAAAACTTATATTCCTCCTTTATGTAATCACCAAGTAGTGTGTTTTTTTTTTTTTGAGTGAACTAACCAAAATAATCAAATATTATTTGAGCAGCTAATCCAAACGAGGTCCAGCCATCCATGCACAAATCAAACCAATTTCCTAAACTAAACATTTGTTTCTGTCCTAAAAAGGGAAAATGGACACTATCCTGTTGATGAATGAGATAAATCCACTTGCCTAAAAGTACTTTAGCGTCCTCGACATCGAAGTCTCCATCTCCATCCGTGTCATATGCAGCCAGTTTACCTACAGAAACCACAAACACGCACAACATGATTGTTCTCACAGGGGTTTGCTGAGATACATCATCTCATTATTTATTGGCACAATCAAAACCTTAATTAGTTCAGAGGCTAAAAACTATTTTATGATTTGTTCTGTATTCAGGTTTTTAAGCGCGGCTCAGTGCAGCTTGACATCAGTTCTTACTACGTGTGGAACAGTGGTCTACATCCTGCTGAAAAGATTGCCCCTGGGGGGGCAAATGGATAAAGCACTAGATTTATACCATAATACATGGATCTGAGGAGAAAACAAAGCTAACATCTTCTTAAAATGATAAAGAAAATGATTGATCATATTTTTATAAAAAGCTACTGATGCTTTTCAATTTACTGCATGTTTCAAAGTGTGACACTGGATTATCATTTCAGATGCATAGATCTGTGCATCTGAGTGTTTTGCAGTGAGAAAATACAATCTGGTGAATTTCAACCTAAGATCTTATACTGAAGCTCCTAAAAGCGTTGATGCTGCTGAACACAAAAAAACATTTAATGGTTTGGAAAACAAAAACATTTTCTATGTGTTTAAATATGAGTTAATTCAATTAAATTCAGTTTATCTTTATAGTGCCAATTCACAACACATGTCATCTCTATGCACTTTACAGATACAGTTCATCAGATCATTCAGTCATATTGATTCAAAGTTTTCTATCTAAAGAAAACCAGCTAATTGCATCGACTCATTGACTCAAATACAATCTCTCACACTAAGCATGCTTATAGCGACAGTGGAGAGGAAAAACTCCCTTTTAACAGGAAGAAACCTCCAGCAGAACCAGGTTTAGTGTGAGCGGCCATCTGCTGAGGCCGACTGGGGTTCAAAGAGATCGTTTTAATCTCCTTGAATATATTGTTTTAATTGCTTTCTAAATAAGAAGAAAATTTTTTTCAGGCTTGTTGTTTGGCAGTTTAAGGTTCACCTCATAATGCGCAAGACATTTTAGCGGGGATAGGTGTGCAGGCTGGCCAGTTCAGCAAGCATGCTGCTTTTAAACATGCAGAATGCAATTTGGCTCGTTCAACATGTTTAAGCAACACTAAGACATCTAGAACAGACCTTTGCAGAAAGTGACTGATTACTGCATTTAACATCACAAAAAAAATGAGACAGTGACAGTCATCTTGTTTTGATTTTTTACCTTGCAAGCTTTCAGACAGGTTAATCTGTATGCCCCTAGCCTTGTCTGCATGCAAAACAAGAAATTTGAAGAAAAAAAATAGCAAGATTAGCAAACAGAACAGAGGAAAATCATACAGCCGACATTTATCAAAGATCCATATACAGACAAGAAAGCATTGTTTGTGTTTTACGTGCAGATTGAATCAGATGATATAATACATGCATGTAAAACAAAAAAAGAATAAACAGTTTGTAAAAAACATTTTCTTCCTTTGACCTTTGACCTCCCAGGATCCACCTATAAAATGCGTAAATTAGGGATGCACGATATTATCAACAGCTAACCACACTGTTAGCTTCAAAACTATCTTATATCTCACTGAAATAACTCAGAAATATAAAAGCTGCTGCATCACACCTGCGACAAGCTCACTGCAACACACTGCTGCAGGAGTATAACCAGACCTAGATGCTTACTGTCCAAAGGCTTCAACTTTAAGTAGGTCAAAGGAAAATAAAGATTTTGGTATCAGTTATCGGCCAGTTTAAATATAAATTACAACACATCGGCCAGAAAATCAAACACCATGCATCCNGGCTGGCCAGTTCAGCAAGCATGCTGCTTTTAAACATGCAGAATGCAATTTGGCTCGTTCAACATGTTTAAGCAACACTAAGACATCTAGAACAGACCTTTGCAGAAAGTGACTGATTACTGCATTTAACATCACAAAAAAAATGAGACAGTGACAGTCATCTTGTTTTGATTTTTTACCTTGCAAGCTTTCAGACAGGTTAATCTGTATGCCCCTAGCCTTGTCTGCATGCAAAACAAGAAATTTGAAAAAAAAAATAGCAAGATTAGCAAACAGAACAGAGGAAAATCATACAGCCGACATTTATCAAAGATCCATATACAGACAAGAAAGCATTGTTTGTGTTTTACGTGCAGATTGAATCAGATGATATAATACATGCATGTAAAACAAAAAAAGAATAAACAGTTTGTAAAAAAAAATTTCTTCCTTTGACCTCCCAGGATCCACCTATAAAATGCGTAAATGCAGGGATGTACGATATTATCAACAGCTAACCACACTGTTAGCTTCAAAACTATCTTATATCTCACTGAAATAACTCAGAAATAGAAAAGCTGCTGCTTATTTCTATAAGCCTGCAGAGGTTATGATGTAAAGCGCTCCTGCCTGATCCAAGCGTCTTCCTTGAAGAGATGCTGATGTGAAAACGTTGGCGCTGCGGATGTTTTCTAAAGGGCCAGAAAGAGCTGAACTGCTGTTTGCAATGACTGCACAGCATCAGTGAGTTAAGAAGGAGCAAAAGGGAAAATTTCAAATCAACCATCTCAGGAAGCAGCATTCCAGCTGTTTCAATAAACTATGGTGGCCTGGAGGAACACAGCAAATCTGTCTCTGTTCACCAGCAGACTCTTCTTCCAGCCTGTACAGCTGGGACTACCTGAGGGGAAAAGTCTTTACTCAACTGAGGAAGAGACAACCAGCCATTTTCATTCAAACTATTGGATTATCTCGTTTTTTTGAACGATGTTAGGTCTTACTACCTAGCCTGTGATATTATTTAAATGTCCAGAACTGAGTTTCACCAAAGGTAATTTAGATGTTTGCATATTAAAGGCTGATTTATCCTCAGAAACCAGGTCATCTGCATGTGTGTCGCAGTGAATGCAAATATGCCCCGCCCCTTCTGCAGACACTCTGCTGCATCTCTCCAAAATCGTAGGTGGCCGCAGACAGGAGGCCTCTGATTGGTCAATTCTACATCCTCTCTACACTATGCGCATTTCCTGTTTGGTACCTTAGCGGCTTGTTTTTTTTGTATGACCGCCATTGTAGAAAACGACTCATAAAGATGAACCAGCTAGAAGAACGAGGTGCGTGAGAACGCTGAGACCCTTTTTCCACCTGGATCCCCGCTCTTTTTTGCCCCTTATGTCCCTCCGTTGTCGGACAAACTTGCCCCTTGCGTTTTTCACTTCCTCAGCACCTCGGACGTATCTAGATCCACAGCTAGTTCGTGATTGTCCCTCTTGAGTGTGGCGTGGAATAACATGTATTCAATATTGGGCATAAATCATATAATTACAATATCTGCCTCATACCTGCAGCAGGAGTATAACCAGCCCTAGATGCTTACCCCTTGCTCACACTGGCTCCGGTGCGATTACCGAGCCGACGGAGACCGCAACTCCCGCACACCCCCTCTCACACCGCCCTTTTGACTACGGTGCGGTGCGGCTCTGCGGCTCCGGCAACAGGTCCGGAGATTTAACAGAAGTTCACTTGAGTTCAC